>NW_017731432.1:101486-141805 GCF_001890085.2 Hipposideros armiger
TTTCTTTCTTTCTCTCTTTTTCCTTCTCTCTCTCTCTCTCTCTCTCTCTCTCTCTCTCTCTCTCTCTCTCCTCCCTTCCCTTCCACCCTCACTCCCTCCCTCTCCCTCTCTTTCTTTCTTTCTTTCTTTCTTTCTTTCTTCTCACCACTAATTCCATCACCACTAATTCCAGAACATTTATTTTCATTACCCCAAAAAGAAACCCCATATCCATACCCATATTCCCTTTCCTTGTGAGTTCACACTAAAAACAAAAACAAAAAACAAAACACCAAAAACAAAAAACCCTAATCCATTTACTGTCATTTCAATGGAATTTCAGGGGTGAACAGAGATAAACACATGTGATCAATCCTCACATTTAGCCAGAAATCTGCTCTTCCTTTCAAACTGCAACAATTCTCACTTTCATTAAGTAGATTCCTAAGCCAGGTTGTCTGAGAGGGCTTTCTGGAGGAGGGAAATTTGATCTGAGCCTTAAAGATGTTTAGGATTCCAGTGGAAGCTCAGGAGATGAAGGTGGGAGAGGATGAGAAGGGAGAGTTAGAGAAGAGAAAGGGGAAAGGAAGGGAGAGGAAGGACTTTGGTGATAGCAGGAGAATTTAATCAGATTAAAGTCTGGTTTCTTATCCCATGTCTGTGGCTCTGTTACCTCTGCTTGAGTTTCACTGAAAAGCAGTCCTTTCCTTAGAACGCTAAGGAATGTGGCCTTTCCTTAAGTGCAGGGAGAAAGGGGTTCTGGAGATTTCGTGCCTCACTCTGGGGAAGGGGCCAGGCCTAGAGAGACAGGGGCTACTTTCAAGAACAAAGAGAAGTAGGCTGAATATAAAAGTTATTTGTTTGCAAAGTGTATCACACTGAGCCAGTTTGTACTGACTCAGTTTTCCCACCTCTAAAGTGGTTATCTCTACCTATCAACATTATTGGAGGATCAAATAAGATACTGTTTGCAAAGTGTTTAGCACAGTGCCTGGCCCAGAAAAGAATTTCAAAAATCTCAGTTTTCTTCTCTTTCTGTCTTTGGGGATTTAAGGTAAACAGTATGGATGGGATCTCAACCAAGGTCTTGAATGCCTGCCTAAGGACTGATGCTGAAAGCAATGGATAATTATTTGGAGGTTTGTGAGTGGAGTGACACAGGTATATCTGTGCTTTGGAAAGATCACTGCTGGAACAAGAGAGTCCAAGCATAACGCAGGAGGTGGAGTCCTGAGCTCCAGCTCTGCTTCTAATTGACTCCTTTTTCTTATATGTGCCCAACACATATGAATGGTCCTCATCAGTGTTTCCCCAGTGGGCTATGAGTTATGTGAACGCTTAATCCTTAACATGAACAGGATCTCTCAGTTGGCCTTCTTAGAGATAGGTCTGATGGGGTGGGGGTTGGGGGGTTCCACATACTTGAAGGGCTGATGTAATCAGCCTGAGAAACATGGAGGATGAGATGGGATTGTTGAGAGGCTCTGAAGTTTGTGATAATGGCTGAAGCTGAGAGGGCCTTCCAGGTACTGCCCCTCAGAGGGGTAGAATACCAAGTGCGTAGTGCCTGAGGACAATTGTGAAACCATATGGACCCTCCTTGAGAAAATTTTCTCACGAGGGGTGACAGACCTCATCCACACCCTGCTTTGGGTTCAGAGCTCTGGGCACAGGTGGAGCAAGAGAATCACCTGGAATGACTTTTTTGTCCACTAGAGGGACACCCAGGCTAGAGAGATGGTGATTCCTGTGTGTGTGTATGTGCGCGCACGCGAGCGGGGGAAGGTGTGTGCGTGAGGGGGTAGTTGCGGAACAAAAGGAGCTGCCAACCCCAAAACCTGAGTGACTTAGGCTCAGTGCTGTACTGGAGTTGCTTGGACCAGCTGGGTGAGAGGGGTTGTTGCATTTTCAGGGATTGTGGTAGCCAGTTGTTAAACACAATCATTAAAACTTTATTTACATAAATTTACATTTAAATAGATACTAAAAACCAAGATAGTAAAGACTCCAATCTTAACATTCCCTACTTATTTTACTATTATCTATTGTATCTGTTATGGTGGAAGTGCTGTATAATGGTGTGCTACTGTCCAACTCCAACTTTGGTAGCTTGACACTGGCCATGGTGGAATATTTATTCCATGGAAACCTGCAAATGCAACATGTGAGGGTTCCCTCCATCCAATGTCAGCTGTTAAATATTTATCAGGACATCACTGTCGAGGCGTCTCCCACATTAGGTTTTCTGGGGAACAGATAAGCTTTCCCAGAAGTCTTTCCAACACAGACACACTTAGAGATGTCCCCATGGATGGAGCACTCCGTTTCAGCAGGCAGAGGCTGTAGTTGGGTACAGTGGGGGGAGCGCAATTGTGTTGTTGCAGGAGCTTGACCTAGAGGCCCTCGCCCAGTCTCAGGCTTTGTGCAAGCTGCCCCCCCCCGCCCCCCCAAACCTCTGTGCATAAGTGCTCAGGCATGCCTTTCTGTCTGCCCAGCAAGGAAGCGAGTTCCTAATTCATCCAGCATTAGCAAGTGTTTCTCCATCAGAAGGGGTGCTTCCTGAGGGCCAAGGAAGTACACCCCTGCATCTGTGCCCCCAGGCCTAGCTCAGGTCCCTGGGCTGAAATGTTGGAGTGGCTACACAGAACACTCTGTAGGAACAAGCAGTCAGACAGACCTGGGCTCTGCCACCCCTAGCTGCGTGACCTGAGAAAGGCACAGTCTGGTCTTCCGTCTCCTATCGTGTCAAATAGAGACAAGAAGACTCATCCTTCGTGGGTTGTTGTGAAGATTAAATGAGACAATCCATGCGAAGCTCTCAGCTGGACATTCCCATCACCTAGAAGGTGTTCCATGATGTAGAAGCTATTGTTATCATTTTTGTGGAGGGGTAGGGTGGATACTGAATTTATATTGGTCTGAGTGTCTGACCACCCTGACACTGTGTCTAGGAGGTGGAGGCAGGACCAGAAGAACCAGGAGGCGACAAATCCGTGGTGGCAGCGCTGGCAGGCGTGTCCCCAAGCATACAGCCAGGAAGTAGACTTGGGACGGGAAACCAGACTTCTAGCTAGGACTCGGCAAAGGCAGGGTGCCGGCAAGGGGGCGCGCCTCCTCCTTACTCCTCTCCAACTCCAGGGCTTTAGGGCTGGAGGGCGGGCAGCCGGACGTCGCAGACCCGGGGGCTGTGGGCAGGAAGCAGCGGCAGGGGTTGTCCCGGAGCATCAAAGCGGCGGAAGGGAGGGAGCAGCCCGCACCTGCATTGTGCAAGCCTGACTCCCCATTGAGTCGCCGAGACCCGCGGCGCGAGTTCTTGGCGTGCGCGGCTGGGACGCGGCCTGCGGCTTCCAGGCAGGTAGTAACTGGGCATAGAAGACTAGAGCTGCACTTTCGTTCATTTACTCTCATACATTCACTCATTCATGCATCCATCAGTTGTTCAGCTGTGGCAGGAGCTGGTGAGCAAAACAGTCCACGATCCCAAAGACCTTCACAGGTCGTGACTCTCTGTGGTCAGATGGCTGGTTGGAATCCTGGCTTCTCCACTCACTAGCTGTGTAACTTGGGCAAATTACTTAACCCCTTGGGCCTCAGCGAGTGGAGAGTTGGATTAAATGTGCGGAGGATTAGGTGATCCATTACTTCCTTGAATATTGGATTCAATGAGTTCCATGTGAAGCACTTGGAACCATGTCTGCAACTACTAAGCATTCATTAGCTGTAGGATTTTGTTTTTTAAATTTTAGTATTGCAAAAGACCATTTTAAGAGTGCTGTGGAGGATGCACTAGAGGGGCCCAAAGTTGCATACTGAGTGTCCGCTGAGTGTGAACAGTGGATTTAAAGGCTTTTAAAGCTTATTTAAAGCTAATTTCCAACATTTAAACATTGTGAAATGTTATTTACAATTCAGATTTTGGCTTTTTAAAAAAATATCGAAGATCTGGGAAGTTTGTGTTTCATAAGCTGCTATTGAGTATTACTCTAGAGGCAGTCACTTTTTTTTATAGTGTATTTTTGTATGCCTTTTGCAAAGTGGTATTAATTGCACCAGAAAAAAACTCTTAGGCAATTCTGCTGTTGCAAGGGTCTGCAAGCCAAGTTTATTTTGAAAGGCAGATATTATATTTAAGTTGTAATTTTTTTTTTTTTTTTTTTTAGCTGAGCCATTCTGCCACTAGTTGGCAGCTCAGCGACAGCTCAGTTCGGGCCGGGACTGTAACCGCTGTTGCTCAGAGCTCGCACTCTTGAGCGAGCTCTTAACCAACTGAGCCACTCAGGCGGCCCCCTAAGTTGTGATTATTGATTGCTTGATTTTAAAATGTTGCCATCTGCTAATAAAAGATTTCTTAAATATGTCAGAATGGGGGCGTTTAGCCATTGGAATCCCCTGAATGAAAGAAAAGATCTGTAGGCCTTTCACAGCTGGGCTAGAGGCCAGAAGTTAGTGATTGGGTGGAAGATGTGGAGACCTTACCAGGAAGTGGAGTGGAGATGGACAGAAGGAGCAGACAGGTGACAGGTACTTAGAAAGTAGAACTGACAGGTTGTGTGGTATGGAGAAGAGGAGGCAAGGTTAACTCAGGTTTCTGGCCTGGGAGAGTGGGTGGGAGGTAGGCCCATCACTGACCTGAGGATCCAGAGAAAAAGAATGAGTTTGATTTTAGCCATGTGGGGTCTGAGTGTCTGGGTCTGTCATGAGATCTGTGGGATATGGGGTCTGGTGCTCAGGAGAGAGAGCTGGGCATAAGATGCGCCTTGGGGAGACAGGAGGCCTGGGGAGTGGGTAAAATCACCCCAGGGCTTTGTGGAAAGAGCAGAGTGCTTAGGGCGGATTCTGAGGTCCTGTTTACTTTAAGGGACTAAGGGCCATTTAGGGATTGCATTATGGATATTTAAGGAATTGAAAAGTTGTTAAAGGAGGGTGAGAGTTGCTTGCAAGACTCTGTAAGGTCCAGCTGCCTCTTCAGATGGCCTTAGCCTCCATCCTGCAGGGCTGGACCCTCCCCAATACCTCACTGCAGAGGTGGACTGAGGAATAGATGGGCAGGAGGGATTCTGACCAGAGCCTGCTGCAGCCCAATGAAGGGAGACGTGGGGCAAGACACCAGTCAAGCTCAGGATACCTCAGTGCCCTTCAGAGGCTCCTTCTTGCCCCCCAGGGTTACTTGATGGGCCTCTGGGATACTACTGGGAAGGGGAAATCAGGAAGGGCCCAGCTGGGTCCCCCTGGCTGGAGAGTGAGCAAATAGGGCACATCAGATATTTTTCTGAGCTGAGGGAAAGTTGGGAGACCAGAGGTGCCTGTAGCTGCCACATGGTAGGATACCTGGGGGTCAGTCTAGGGAGCCCCATCCCTTGTGACCAGGAGTATTATGATTGTTACTGATAGAGGCCAGTGATCTTGCTTGGGAGCCAGAGAGCTGGGCTGGGGAAGGGCTGAGCTTTGAAACATGCATTGGTTCTTACTATGTGCCAGACACCATCATACATGTTTTGTCTAATCTTCATGAGAACCCTATGGAGGAAATAAAATTTCTCTCATTCTACAGAGGAGAAAACTGAGGCTCAGAGTGTGTAAGTAGCATGCCAAGGACATGCAGCTAGTGAGAGGCAGAGCTGGGAGGACAAGCCTGGAGAGCAGGCTCTGACCCTGTGGTTTCTCCTGAGATGGGCCCACTTCTGCAACGGCCTCTCAGCCGCCCTGACGCTTGGGCTCTACCCTGGGTGTCCTTCCAGCCTTCACCCTCTCCCTCATACTCAATCAGAAAATGATCACTATATTCTGTCAGTCCTACCCACTCTACAGATTTTGCATCTGTCCCCTTCCGTCCTGTCCTGGAGTTACTGCTCCAGTTTGGCCCTCGTAATCTCTCCTGGCTATTACATCAGCCTCTTCCTTGGTCTCCCTGCCTCCAGTTTTCCCGCCCCTACTCCAGTCCCTCCTCCTCATCAGCAGCTAGAGGGCTCTTCTAAAACACAAGTCTGACTAGTCTCTCCTTAACACCTGCCAAGGATGTCCTGCTGCCCTCTGATAAAATCCAAATTCCTGAGCAGGTGGTCTCTGGTCACCAGCCTCAGCAGCCCCATGCTCACTGCTCCCCTGCTGTGCTCCAGCCAAATACAATGCTAGCTCACCCTCCTCTGAACAAGCCCAGGGCTGGGCTTTCTCACCTCTGGGCCTTTGCTCCCACTGCCCACTCGGCCTACCACAATCTCTCCCATCCATCTCTGCCAAATGAAGTCTGGTCTCCTTTGAAAGCCCAGCTTCATAGAGGGCCGTTTTGCCAGAGCCAAATGTGCCATGGGTTAAAGTTGTTTGTGTTCCTATTTCTCTCTTATTGAGCAGCATGAAGTCCTATGTGTCCCTCCCTCTGTGACCAGCATAGTCCCTGACATACTGGGGAGGTACTGTAAGTGTGGAATGGGGACACCTTAGCTTCCATTTCCCATCCTCTCCATCCTGGCTCTGGCTCCTGGTTTCAGCTCCTTGCGCTGGCCTGGATTCACTCTGGTGACAATAGCAGTTCCAGGTCTGGCTCTTGGCTCAGCTCCAACTCTGGTTCTAGCTCTGATCTGCTTCAAGATTTTAGCGCCAGCTCCTGGCTTGACACCAACTGTGGCTCATCATCCCGGACTAATATTTGCTTAGCCTCTAGCACTGGGTCTAAACTCGCATCCCTTCCAACGTTTCCTAGTCTCCCCCTACTCTATTTTCCCGGGCTGAAGTTTTCTGCCTCCCTGGTTAAAAGGAGGGAGAGCAGGAGAAGACTAGAACAGAGCCCCATGCAGCCACCCACTTCTGGGATTACCCTGCCCTGGAGCCACTGTGCTGCTGTATCCCAGCCCAACATCAGGGCCCTGGCCAGCGCTATGGGGACAAATACTCCCAGGTTCAAAGCAAGACCCTACCATTTACTGGCTGTGAGGATTTAAGCACCTCCTTGGGCCCCATTCTCTTATCTATAAAATGGAATAACAGTGGAGTGGAGGTCTGGGCACGGCGCCTGGCACAGAGTAGATGTCAATAACCGTGAGTGCCTTTCCTCTTCACCCTTTTCCCAGGTCCACTGGGTCAGCTCCTGTAGGTGCCCTGCGCATTTCATAGTGCCCATTATGTAAGGGCTTTCTTGTGACTATGACATTGGTGGGTCTGGCACAGCCTCGCTTCCAGCTTCTGACTTGGACTGTTGTCCCTAGGGCATCTTGGGCAGTGGGGGCAGAGCCAAGGAACCATACTGGATCCCCTGCCCAGAACTCCATGTCCCTGACGTCAGGAGCAAACATGGACCAGCGGGTACTGGGGGAAAGGCCAGTCTCCCTTGCTGTGGGTTGAGTATACGTATTTGGGTTGGGGAGGTAAGGGTGCTTCCTTCTCCCCTCTGATTGCCTTGCTGAATCTCTGTCTTGTCAAAGCTCAGAAGGCAAGAGTTCCTATGGATAGGGGAACTCGGGGACCCTGCCCCCCAAACACAGGACCCAACATCAGTGGGGATCTGGGTGTGTGATGTGTAGGTGAGAAAATGTATAGGTATGGAGGTATGTGTCACATGGTACGTGGTAAGTATAGCTATGTTAGACTGTCATGCGTAGCATGTATATGTCTGTATGTAATATGTGCGTGTCTATAAGTGATGTGGGTAGTTGGAGGTCGGTGCCTATAAGTAGCACGGGTATGGTGTGTGTATGTGACTCCTGTCATGTGGAGGTAGATGTGGACCTGGGTATGTGGTATAAGCAATGTGTGTTGGTGTGTCTGTATGTGATGTATGTCTCGTGTGAGGTAGGACAGGGGGAGACTGTGAGCTGGAGAGCTCTGTTAGGCAGTGGGGAGGTGTTGGTGTGTTTGGTATTTCCTGCTGAACTCGCTGAGGTGGCCCAGGCCAAGGTCATTGTCCACTACATGCAAGATCAGAGAAGGGCAGTAGGGACAGAGTTGAAGGGGTTAGGTCTATTCTCTAAAGAGCCAAGATGCTCCACACCCAGCTGACTGGCCTACCCTGATGTCTGCAAAAACCCTAGGGAAATAAACATAACCTTTGGAAGTCCTGGTGATGTGTCTGGGAGAATGCTCCAGCTAGTAGTTCATGTGGGCACTGCCCTGCCTTTGACCAGCGGTCAAGGCCAGTGAGGTCAATGGCCTTGTTGCCACTAACTGGTCCTAGGTGATTGCCTCAGTACTGCAGCCCTGCTCTAGAGCTTCCAGAGCCTCCCCGCTGAGGAAGTTAGCCCAATTGCAAATTGGCATCTCTTGGAACTTCACACCCAGGCTGCTGATATCTGGAGGAACCTAATTTTAACCCCAGCTGGCTCCTCCCTGCTCCACCTGTAAGGGTGCTTCCCTGCTCAGAATAGCTCCTTAGATCATGTGATCCTGTCTGTGTCTTCCATCACTTCCGGATATGCATTCTGTGCTGGATACACACCAAATTACTTGCATTTCCCAGAATTCCTTGTAGCTAGGCATGGGTCTGTGCCTAACTGCTGGTCAACAGCTTTGAGCAGAAGTGTTGTGTGGAACTTCTAGGAACTGTTTTTAAAGGGAGAATGTACTGTTTTCATACCTTCCTCCTTTGGACTGGCAGAATGTAAATGTGGTGATTAGAGCTTGGGCAGCCATGATGAACAATGAGATAGGAGCATCGGGTTAAGGATGGAAGAAGATGGTAGAGCAATAAAACAACACGAGGGCTCTGATGATCATGAATCCAGCATACTAGCTCTGGAATACTAGTTATTTCTCGACATTTAATTGGTTGTAATGACTGTGATTTGGGTTTTCCTGTTGCCCATAGCCAAACATAAGCCTAACAGATACACTTTACTTTGACCAGCTGTTTCTTCACTCGTCCCCTCAGCTCTCTGCCAACACACTCCTTTCTAATTGCCTAATTCAATCTGCTCACAAGACTGTGTGAGCTCACAAGGGCAGGGTCCATATCATTCACCAAGCACAATGTCTAACAAATAAAAAAATGGAAGTTGCATTAACAATCATATGAAATACACATTCAGGCATCCAGATGTGGGTGGAGCTGTAGATCAGAGAGTTAGAAATATAAATTCAGTCACTGAAGGGACGGAAGAGGAAGGAGTAAAGAGGAAATAGGTGTAAAGGAAATGATGTTTAGAGCTCTAACATTACGGTCATGTGAGTGGGAAAAGCTCCAGAATGAGGCTGAGGAAAACCAGCAAGTTGGCAGGGACTGGGCAAAGGGCTGTGGGGCAGATGAACTCAGAGGCCACATGTGATCACGTGGTTCCCTCCAGCAGCTCACAGTAGCCTCCGATAGGAAAGGAATCAGCTGGGTCTGACCCAGGATGAAGGCAGGGGAAGGTGTTGGCAAGAGAAATTCCAGCCCTATGGGAGGGAAGATGAAGCAAAAGTAGGAAGGGCTGCTAGGTGGGGCGAGAATAGAGGGGTAGAGGGATGGGAGGCCCTGATGGGTTTGAAAAACAGGTGATGTGGACATGCAGACAAGAAAGAGGGAAAGAGAATTCGACTTTTTTTCAGGGTATAACCAGGCCATGCCATGCCTAGGATAAAAACAAAGTCACCAAATAGTGTTTTTCTGCAGGATCCCAACCTCCTTGAAAGTCCTCCTGGAGAGCTCTGGGGCTTTTCACATAGGCCCAGAGAATTCGCTCGAGTCTCTCTCCCCATTTCCCCCTTCTCCTGCTCAAGAGAAGCTGACTCCTGGCATGCTAATGCCCAGTGAAGGTCCTGTTCCCCGGGAAGCTCAAAGGGGGCTGAGGTGACTGCTGGTGCCCAGCTGGGTCTGCCCTGAGGCCACCCCTGCCCAAAGTTAAGGGCATTAGTGTTGAGGGGAGCAGTGGTCAAGGGATCAGGGTTCTAAAGTCCAGGACATCTGGGTTTCCATCTTGGCTCTGCCATTCACTAGCTCTGTGACCTTGAGCAAGCTGACCAACTTCTCTGAGTCTCCGTTTCCTTACCTGCAGAGGGGAGAATAATAAAGAACCTACCTTACGAGATTGTTGTGAAGTTAAAATGAGAAAATTCACATAAATCACTTAGTATAATGCCTGGTATAGAGTGAGTGGTTAATGAAGGTTGGCGACTCTGGTTTTTGTTATTACAGTTGACCCTTGAACAACATGTTTGAAATGCACAGGTCCACTTATATGTGGATTTTTTTTCAGTACATACACAGCCCGTCCTCTGTATCCCCGGGCTTTGCATCTGCAGTTGGGAATCTGTGGTTGTGAAGGGCTGACTGTATGCATTGTTCTATATCTATACCATGTTATATAAGGGACTTGAGCATCCAGGGACGACTGTAGTTAAGTTTTTGGGGAGTCTAGAGTTATATGCAAATGTTCAACTGTGCAGGGGTCGGCGCCCCTAACCCCCATGTTGTTCAAGGGTCAACTGTATCATCCTTGTTGCATTCATTAACTCATTTAACAAACAAGCTGTAGGCATTCCCCCACATGTTGCCAGTGCTTGTGCCAAAATATTTTTCCTGATATTTCCCAACACTAGCATGTTACCCAACTATGGCTTTGCATATGCTGTTTGCTATGCCTGGATTGCCCTTCACTCATCTGCCTGTCAAACTTGCCCTTCAAGCCTCAGCTAATACCTGGTATCCTCAAGAGACTTGCCAAGTCTTCCCAGTCTGGCCAGGTGTCTTCTCCGGGCTTGCATATGACCAGGTCTATCTCATTGTACAACTCTGAGGGGACCAGTCATATAGACTCCCAGAGGCCAGAGCTGTCCTACATGACAACTTGCCCTATAGCTCTCCTCTGTTTCCCTCTATCATAATTTTTATCAGACACTTAATATAATGATTTATATACCTGTTTGTTTCTCCCTCTAGACTCTGAACTCCTCGAGGACTCTGCCTGACACAGTGTCAGGGCTCAGTAAATGCTCATCTGAATGAAGGGATCCTGACCAAGTCCCTGCTTCCTGGGGCTCCCAGGTTGGCTGGGGAGACAGAATGAACAAACATGAAACATGTCAAGAGCTGAGCACGACCAGGAGTTTCACAGCCCTGTGTGTTTCAGATCGAGGCTTTTCTAGGACAGACAAACAGCCGTAAGGGAGGATGAATTAGTCAGCGTTGGGGACTGGAGAGTTTGCACTTGGAAAATCCAATGCCTCCCACTTCTGGAATGCCATACTCAGGAGTGGGAAGAATTTTAGCCCTCCACCCTCCCATCCCATGACTTTCACCTGGTCCAAAGTGAAGGAAGTAATTTTTTTAAAACTCTTGCAAAGACATTATATAGCCTAGAAGGACCATCATGGATTGATGTTCTTTGCCAGGCCAAATTTTTTTTTTTTTTAATGCATGGTAGATTGGGGCATGGCCTGAAGCAAGAGGATGTGCCCAGAGCAACTCATATTGCTCTAAAAAATAATCTGAGTTATCCCCATTATAGGCAGAGACCAGATTATGGGGCTCTTAGAAAAGTGTTTCTTTTCCTCAATATGGATTTAGACTATACTGTTCCTGAGAATAAATACTTGTTTTTCGTAGGGGCGTGTGTGTGTGTTTGATCTACATCCAACCACCCCCTCTGTCATCTCCACTTGCCCTCAGAGGCCAAATCTGAACAATGAGGAGGAGGCATAGCTCCACACCTCATTGGTGGAAAGACTTCAAAGGGACAGGACATTGAGAGGAAAAATTGCTGAGTTCACCCTAAGCTATTTGGCTGTTCCCCCTCCATCTTCCTGCTGTGATGTTCTTCCAGGCTGAATAATTCAGATTTTGGGAAGTGTTATGCTAAAGGCTTCTTATCCTGTTGATCCTATTCCATGTGGCTTAGGGGGTGAGGTTTCCTGCACAGAGCCTGATGGAGATTTTGCCTGGCGGAGAACTGAGAAGATGATGTCTTTCTGTGGGTATGAAGGAAGATCTGAGATAGGAGAATAAAGTTAGGAACTGAGTGTACTTATGAGGAGACATCCTGTTAACAAGTTTTTGTTGTTTTTCCCTTGGGTAATCATGTGACATATATAATTTTAAATGATTTTTTTTAAGTTGTGTTTCCCTACAGGAATTCCTGTCCCTCAAGTGAAGTCTATTGCATGCACGTGGGCCTTGCGTTCATGACAGCATTGTGGCGTGCGCATGTCCAGCAGTGGGGCTGGGGAGGAGTCCTGCTGGGCGTTAGGCTCCAGAGCAGATGTGGGAGGAAGGAAAATAAAATATGACATAGTCCATTGTAAGGGAGAAGGCAGTCAGGGTAAGGGGCAGGACTTGAGCAAAGGCTTGGATGAGCCCGAGGAATTACCTCTTCTGGGGACAGAGAGCTTCAAGCCCAATTTCTGGCTGGAACGAAGGGTGGGGTGAAGTCTCTGGGAATGAGGTAGGAAAGGTAGGGGTGGGAGCCACACTCTCTCAGTACCAGCCCCTGTTGCTGCCTGCCTCCCATGCCTTCCTATAGGGACCCAGGCTGTGGGCTGAACCTGTGCTTTCTCATTGCTCTCGGCTTTGTGGGGGAGGTCCTTGATAATAAGCAGGCTGAATCTTGACACCCTGAGGACACCTCCACATGCCACTTTTCCTACCCTTCACCTCTCATTTCTTCCTGATGGTCAGGGAAGGCCTCAGGGAGCTCAAGAAAAGCTACTACCACCTTCGCTTTGGTCCTCTCTACTATGAGAAGGGAGCAAAACTGAGTCTCCAAGAAGAGGAGGGGAGTGAGGAGAGAGGTTCAAGAATTTGCTATTCTCCCTTCTGTGACCTCCTACTCCCACTCAACATAGTAAGTCCAGAGGGCAGAGACCACAGCTTACTGCCTAAGGTTTAGAACCCTGCCTAGCCAGCCCCAGGGGCCAGCCCAGAGCCTGGAACCTAGAGCCTAAACAAGCCCAGTGCTGGTCCAAAGTCCAGCTAAGAATCCAGAGCTAAAACCCAGATCCCAGAACCTAGACTGCAGAGTCCAGAGCACAACTCAGTCCAGGCCCAAAATCCACCCAGATCCAAAGACCAGGGCTTAGAACTTAGAGCCAAGCCCTGGGCTCATAGCCTAGAATCTAGAGCCTAGAATCTAGAGCCAGAAGGCCCAAAGCTCAGAGCCTAGAATTCAGGCCAAAGCTAAACAAAATCTAGAGCCCAGAGCAGCCCAGAGTTCAGCTTAGAACCGACCTACCCAAAAGCCTACAGCCTGACACAGACTCATCTTAGCTCCAGAACTCAGTGTCCAGCCTACAAATTAGGGTGGCTTAGATCCCGACACCCAGCCCAGAGCCTAGTACATCCGATGCTCCTTTTAGGGGCAGCCCAAAGGGAGAGATCAAGGCTGTAAGTGGAGGAGGAGGGATTCCACATCTCAACCCTACTTCTGCCTGGAGGGGACAAGGAGCTTGTGTTTGTGTGTGTGGCAGAGAGGGTATTCTATGATCCTCCTAGCCCTGGTCTGGTGATCCCACCCTGGGGACTTAGATACCAGACAAAACATGGCCCGGGGCTTTCTCTGCAAGGGCTGCCCCTCAGAATCCCAACAGGATGGGAAGCAGAGTCCTCCTGCTGCTGACTTTCTGTGTGACCTTGAGCAAGTCCCTTCCTTTCTCTTGTCTCACTTCTTCCAGAAAGGAAATCATGAAGTGCTTTATTTAGACCCATGGATCCAGCAATATAGAGGAAGGAACTATTACAGATAGCCCCTTCATTCATTTAGTCTTTCATTCATCAAACCTTTATTGAACACATATATAGACTTTTAACATGGATGGGGTTGTGTGTGAAATGGTCAGATTTGTTTTTTCAAAATTTGTCTGTTGTTGGAGATTGGATCAGAGGGGACCCAGACCCAATAGGGCATTGTTGTAACAGCCCAGGAGAGATGGAATAAGGGTCTGAGGATGATAGCAGTTGGCAGTGTTATCTTTATAAAATACAGATGTGGTCATTTTACTCCTCTGCTCAGAATCCTTTTACTAGCTCCCCACTATCTTCAGGATGAGGATGCAAGGCCTCCTTCCATCTTCTCAGTCTTAAGGATTACCAAATTCCCATCCAGCAGATGCCCAGCCAGCGCAAGCTGCTCATTGTTTCTGTCCCTGCTATCCTCCATCACACTTCTATGTCTGTGGGGTTCTCTTTGCCTGGCATGCCCTGCCATGTCTCAGGAATGCTTACTCATCATTCAGGGTTCAGCTCCATCATCACCTCCTCTGTGAAGCCTTCCCAGACTTCCACCCCTCAAATAAAATCTCATATTCTCAACTCGGCGAACTTGGATCTCCATTAGGCTTTTGCCCCGTTATTTTGTAACTTAGTCTGCGTATGTTTGTCTCCACAATTAGGTGTGATCCCCTCAAGGGACAAGACCACCTTATTCATCTCTGTTGCTGGGTGGATTCAGAGCAGGCTCAGTGAATGCACTACAAGGCAACTTTTACACCTCTTCCAAGTATTCTTTTTTTAGAGGCCCTCATGTTTTAAGGTTTGAAACCCAGAACAGAAATGTGTCTCTCTACTGTCTATTAGTCAAAGACATCCTGCCAATCAGAGGGAATGGATAAAGGAAAGACCATTAACATTGGTTGAGAGCCAACTGTAAAGTTTGTTTTATACCCACAAATTGTCTCACCTGATCCTTAGTACAACACTGTGAGGTCTTATTACAGATCATGAGGCTCGGAGAACTTAAGTGACCTGCCCAAAGTCACAGAGCTAGCCCAAGACAGAACTAGTTTAAACCCTGATGAGCCTGACTCCAGGCTACGCTTGTTAAGGACCACAGCTATGCCATTCTCTTTTGTTCCTAATCAGCTTGAGGATCACAGGATTGCCATGGCCACTCGAGGTAGCCACCAGAAGCTGGAGGTCTTCCTCTGCCATAGTGAAAGTGGAAGCAGCCATTAGATGGTGCTGGGTTGTCCAACATGCTTTTTGGGCAGATGGGTATAGAGGAGGCCCAGGGGCGGGGTGGGACTTAAGGGCTTCCCAAGGCGGGTTCTGCTTCTGCCATGCTGGCCTGAGTCCAGTAAGTCACTTACTCTGAAAGACTCTTTCAGCTCTGAGAGGATCAAGGCCAGAAGACCAAGGCAGGACCTCCATGCAGGAAAGTGGTGTGAGCATAAGGAGAGACAGCGCAGAGTCCTGGCCAGCCAGGAAGGGAGCGGTATTGCTTAGGCTTCAGTTCCCACCCCTTCCTCTAAGGCCAGGGAGTGGCTCCTGTGCCCTCACCTGATCTTGTGGCTCCTGAGGCTACCTGGTATGTTGGTCCAACCCCTGGGGCTCCCTCAGAGTTGCGCCATGGCCTGAGATGGTGTGGCTCTCTGAGCCAAAGCTCACCTACCCAGCTTCTTCTGCGCCATCATTCTGACATCTTTACAGCAGTCCGAGTCTTCCTGGGGAGTAGGGCTGTTTCTTCTGAAGAGGACCTTGAACTTGGGGGAGTCAAGAATGAGAAGATTCAGGGACACTAGTTGGTGGCACCAGGTGTTCCAAGTGTCAATGTAAGAACCGTCCAAACCTGTAGACAATTTTTATGAGTTTATTTGAGCCAAACTGGCAACATATGTTGGGAAGCAAGATCTCAAATGCTTCAGAAAATAACAGTTTTGCATCTTCTTTTATGCATTTGAAATTAAGGTGGGGACATAGGAAAATTACACAGAGGTGGGAAGAAGCAAGGTAGGGATTGGATTATAGGATAGTTAACAAGGCCATGTGCTTCTTGAAGATGGTTATGACTTCAAGGGGTATTGCTTCTGACGTCTAGAAGTGTTAACCTAGATGCACAGAAACAATGGGCAGGGCTTGCTGAAGGCAAAGAATAACCTTTTATTAAAAAGTCATACTCACATGCCTGGGTCATGACTCCCCACCATGACCTGCTCAGTTAGGAATTTATGATCAGATCATCCTGTGAGGTTACTTTCCATAGAACCCCTTTTTTCATGTACAAGGAATCTCTGGGAACTCTTCATTCTCCTCAGCCCCCTGACAACTGAGTCTCAGAAGCCAGTCCCATCACCTAGCCCAGTTCTGAAGCCCAGGATAGGGGGCCACCCTGTGGAGCAGTCTATAGCCTCGTGGGATCACAAATCAGCCTTGAGGCCTCTCCTGCCCCACAACTGCCCCAACCAACAACCAGGTAGGAACTGGCAGCCTCAGGTGACTTCAAGGACCCTCAACTACTTCCTTCCCAAAGAAACTCTCTTGGGATCTTCAAGAGTCCCTCCTTCCTACTTTCTGCCCTGTCTTCTCCACCCGTGCCTCCTCTCCCTGCTCCCCCCCCACACACACACACACGGGGCAAAGGGGCTAATGGGGAACAGGCTGAAGCATTCCCAGCACAGCACCTATTCCAGGAAGCTCTTGCTCCAGGGCCTGCCCAACACTTACCTCTTCAACCTGGCCATTCCCTGGCTTCAGGCCTTAGAGTACTATCACCCAGGATGTAAATTTACCAGTGGCTGTTGAGCTAAGTATTGTTAGGACATGGGCTGGGCTCCTGTTCTCCTGAAGTCACAGCTGGTAGGTCTGCTAGATATGGACTGAAGAGATCTTACCATTGGATAACATTATAAGCTATCCCACTGGCACCTGACAACACCTTTACTTTAGCAACAATCTCCTAGCACCAATACCCCCAACAGCTCCACATGGTAATCTTGCCCTGGCAGCATCCCACTGTGCGAGATATACCACCTTGAGTCCCTAGACATAAAGCTAGTCCATAGCCATTTATATCAAATGTTCTCACCTCTGACTTAAGTAGCCTTCATTGGTGAGGTTTTGCCCAGGGTACTAATAATGATAATGATAATATTAATAATAATTAGCCCCTTTTAAGTGCTTACTATGTGCCAAGCACTGTTCTGGGCACCCTACTTAATCCTCATGCCAATCCTATGAGATAGGTACAATTGTTATCCCCATTAGACAGGTGACAAAAGTGAGGCTCAAAGAGCTTTGCTGATTTGCCCAGGAGTGAACCGTAATGGTAGAGATAGGCTATGAAGCCAGGTAATCTGTCTCCTGGGGCTTTTGCACTTAGCTCTGCTGCTCTGCCTCCCAAGAAGCTGAAGGGACTTGGTGACCTTCCCCAAAGGCGCTCAGGGGAGTGCATACATATCCTTAGACATAAAAAGAAGTCCACCAGGCTGGGTATGGTGCCCTGGGAAGGCATAGGCAGGTGGAGAGCAACGAGGGGACTCTGAAGTTCATTTGCCCTAGGCTGTGAGACTGGGCTAGACCCAGAAAGGGTCAAGGATGGCTGGGAGAGTGGTCCCACCACAGAGTGGGGAGCTGTCTGTCTGCTCCTGAGGGAGAGGCCCTTGTCCTCACTGCTGTCCTGGATGTAATAGAAAGAATGTTGTTGTGAAGAAAGGGTCCAGTGCTCGCTTTGGCAGCACATACACTAAAATTAGAACGATACAGAGAAGACTAGCATGGCCCCTGTACAAGAATGACATGCAAATTCATGAAGTATTCCATATTTTTGACACCGGATGTAAAGTACAGCATAGGGAATATAGTCGATGGTATTGTAATAGCTATCTATAATACAATGTCAGAGGGGTTATCTTGGTGGGATTATCACTTTGCGAGGGGTGTAAATGTCTAATCAGTATGTTGCTTTGTATACCTGAAATTAATAATAAAATAAAAATTTTAAAAATGAGGTGAAAAAAAAAAGAAAAGAATAGGTCCAGGCCTCTGCTTTAGACTTGTGAGGCTAATAGAACTGATAAGGTTGCCCTCTGCTCACTGTGGACTGGAGCCTCAGCAAAACCCCTGGGGCTCCAGGCCTGGTGGTGTGGGAGACAGGGGGTAGGAAGGAGAGTGGCTAAGAGTGGCAATGGAGACATGTGGTCGGCTTTGTATGCACCTGGAGGACACCATTGCTAAGTGACAAGTCTACAACCAAACTCATTGTCAGAAAACAAGGCCTGACTCTGGGTTTATAAAACTAGTCCTTGCTTCCCCTTACTTAGCCTCAGGTTCATCATCTAGAAAATGGGATTAACAAAACTACCCTCCCCAGTGGCATTGTGAGGAGTAAATGAGATGGTATACATAAAGCACGTAGCACAGTGCTTGTCGAACATACAGTGGTTGCTTAATACTTGGGAGCTGTTGGATTAGCAGTGCCCTGATTTGGTTAATGGTGAATGAGTGTCTGTAGTCGTATGTTATGGGGCTCTGTCCTGACCAACAGTATGTATGATGGAGTTGAAGTCCCAAGGAGCAGCCTGGATCTAAACTTACAGAAGGAGAGAAAGCAGTGGGCAATAGAACCAGCATTCAAAACAATTTCAACAGGCTGGAATAAGCAAGATGACATTGTCCTTCTGTGAGCTCCAAGACATTACACAAAGCAGAGGCAGGGGGAGAGACCTGACTTGACCCCAGCTCCAGTGAAAAGGATCTGAATGATTTAGTTGACCACAACCTGATGGGAACTAATCATGGGAGAGAAAGGCTCCGAAGCCCAGCAGCCTTAGGCTGCATTAACAATGTGTCGCGTCCAGACAGGGGGAAATAATAGGCCTATTGTGCTGGCTTGGTCAGGCCATATCTGGAATCTTGCATTGCTACACTGACAGACTGGAATCAGGCCAGGATGGGGACCAGCCTAGCCTCAGCTCCCAGGCACTCATATGCATTTTCTTGTTTCATACTGAAAATAACCCTGTCAGGTAGTCACTCTTAATATCCCTACTTTATAACAGGGAAGTTAACTGAGTTGCTCAGGATCCGCCGCACAGCTAGTAAGTGGAGGAGCCTGGGGCTTTTCCAAATGGGCCCTTCTTGTGCTTGTAGCTGGGGAAGACTGAACATGCACCATTGAACACATATTTATTAAGTTCCTACTGTAAGTCAGTTCCCAAGCTTGTGAGTGGGGATACAACAGCAGTAAAAAAAGATGTGGTTTATACCTTCCGGGAATTCATGGTCTGGCGAGGGATCTAAAATCACTTGTGATATAGATGCTATAGGAGTGAAGATTTTAAGGCTGAAAGGGATCCTAGAGTCCACCTCAACCCAGAGAGGGAACAGACAGAACAGTGTCACAGAGCTCAGGCAGAGCCGTAGGGGCCAGTCCATGCCCTTTTTACAGTATTCAACAGCCTCACTTTGGCTCTCTTCGGCTCAGCAGTGGCCAAGAGCTGTGTGCCAAGATGTGATCTGGGTACACAGGGTATATGAGGAGGCTTGGTGTGGCCATCCGAAGGCAGCCAGACCTCTTATTTCCTCCTGGCAGAGATTTTAAGGGAGGGGAAAAAAAGGGAGCCTGAAGCTGAGCACCCACAGGTTCAGGGGTGAGTGGTCTTTGAGAATTCTGCCAGTAGCCCCTTCACTAATCAGAACAAATTGATCTTCACTGTCAGCCTCTTGTCTGTCTGGGATGACACTGGCATTAGGAACTGAGAGGTGGTAGAAAAGGCTGTTTTCTGGCATCTATGTTTGGTCTCTGTTCTAGACTAATGTCCTTCCATCTTCTTTCGAGGACCAGATTACTCAGTACTCTTTTTCAAACCTTTCTTTGATTGTTTCAACACAGAGTGCCATTGTAGCTTTGTATCTCCCAGGGCTTCTTGTTGGGGAGACCCATTCAGTCAGCCTTCTGGTAATTTTTGCTGAGAGGGACAGAGCAGGGGTGTTAAGAAGGAAGGCTTTGGGATGGGAAAAAATCTTCCAGGCCTGGCTCTGCCACATCTGTGAGTCTGCCTTTCCTCAGCTGTAAAATGGGGATAATAATAGCACCACCCTCATTTGGTGGTTGAGAGGGCTGAATGAGATCATGTTGAGCATGGAGGAAGCCCTCAATAAAAGGCTGCTATCATCATCATAGTGTACTAGCTAGCGCCTGTGGTCCCATCATCTCTCCATAACTTGGGCGGTTCTTGCTGGCAAGGGGCAGCGACTGCGATTGCTTTGCCTTATCTTTCTCCCTCATCGCTGAGGGTCCCAAAGATGCCAAGCAGGAAGAGGAAATGGTCGGTCTTGGAGAATGAAAGAGGGGAATTGGTACGGAAATGCCAGTGCTACATTCTCCAGGTTTGGCTTTCAGGGAGACTCAACCTGATTCCAGATTTTAAAGGGGGAGGAGGGCTCCTGAGCCCGTACCTTTCCTAGGCTTGGAGGTCAGAAGTCATGGGGTGTAGGCTGGACTCGGGGAAAACTTTGGGAGACCACTGACAGGTCACTTTCAGACTCGGGCCTCAGTTTCCTCGTGTCAGGTGGGGCTGGGCTTCTCTTGGGTTGCTTCGAGCACACGCAGCCGAAAACGCGTTCCAGGCTTTGAGAACGTGCTTCAAAAGGCAAAGAGCCCCGGGGCGGGTTTGGCAGACTCAGGGCCGACGGGAGAGCGGATTGGCTGAAGGGGAGGCAGCAGGGCTCCAGCATTGGCCGAATCCGAGAGGGCGGGGCCCAATCTTTAAGAGGCGCGAGGGGGTGCGCCTGGGAGTGTGAGCCGACCGGCCTGGTTTACTTGTGTGTGGGGACTGTGGGGACTGTGGCGGCTGTGGCGGCGGCGGCGGCTGTGGCGGCTGTGGCGGCGGCGGCGGCGGCGGCTACTATCGGAGCCCGGTCGGAGCGGAGGACGGCAGAACAGAGCAGCATCCCGGCGTGCCGGTCCCAGGCGGCGTGGACCGCGGGTCATGGCCAAAGGAGAGGGCGCCGAGAGCGGCTCCGCAACGGGGCTGCTGCCCACAGGCATCCTTCAAGCTGGTGAACGCCCGGCCCAGGTGAAGGTGAGGGCCTGGCACACGGAGTGGAGGGGAAGGGTTGGGGGGCAGGCTGATGGGGGCGTAGAGGTATATATAACCTTGATTCTGGGACACCTTGGGCTACCCGGAACAGGCGGGCCCAGGGTCAGGAGGGAGCCCGGAGGTGCCCTGGGGCTAGGGGGTGATGGGGAAGGTTTGTAGATGTGGGCGCCCTTTTTTGCCCACCTCCTCGCCTCCGCGGAGTGGCCACGCTGCCGGCAGCACCACATGGTACTGGGCTCAGCAGCCTAGCTGGTTTCCATTTTTCTGTGACAAGCGGCTTAGAAGCCAGAGAAACCCTAGAAGGCAAAGAGACCCCAGAAACCTAGGAAACGTCCCTTGGTTTCTCATTTCTCACCCCCTACTCCCCACCCCCGCATGCCTATGCTTGCGCCTCAACTCTGAGGGCCGCTCAAGTTCATTCATAAGAACAAGAGCTCTGCTCTTAAAGGAACTACATTCCTCAGGCGTTTGTGTGAGTGTGGGTGTTGGGGCTCAGGCCCGTGCTTTGCGGGTCTTGACCTTCCGGGCCGTCCCTAGCTCTCTGTACACAATAAAGGACTGAATGAAATCAGGTGGCCCCAAGGAGGGATCCCAGCAAATAGATTTCTGCCTGGGAGGTGACTGCCCTTTCCTTTTAATTTTATTAACTGATCCTTGGAAGGAGCGGGGTAAGCAATTAAGCTGCTGCTATGTATGAGTAATCTCTACTTTCCCTGGGCAACCTCAACCTCCCCAGTGCCTCATCCAGAGAGAGCTCAGCCCTGCACCCAGAGGCCTTTCCTCCCCTCTCCAAGGTTCCCTAGATGCTGAGGGAGGGTAGGACAGCTCCTGGGTTTGCCTGAATCTGTGGCTGCCTACAAGGGCCAGGGACACTCTGGGACAGATGGAAGGAACAGCTGTGCCTGCAGCCAGCTGGGATGGGCCTCTACAGCTCTCTAGAGCCGTCACCCAGTAGGCAGGTGGGTCCTGGCCTCTGAACCAGGGCAGGAACTGGGGCTGGGCTTAGGAAGCTCTTGGCAGCAAGAGGACTTTCAGGTTGTGGCAGTTGGTGCTGGGTGGGGACAGGTCTGCAGCAGGAGCACCCTCTTCCTCCAACTCGGAAAAGAGTATGGCTGAGGCTTTTGGGGTGGGAGGGAAGTTTTTAAGGATGATGGGCTGATAAGACTCTGGGGGAGGAGTAGGGTGGGGGGGCGTGGCTTAGGGGCAAATTTCTCAGTATGGATTCCCCTTTTCCAGGTTCCTAACAACAGAGAATACCTTTCTTGTGGGGAGTGCTATCTCCTTAGGTGGGAACAGGGCAAGGCAGACTTGTTTCTCCTGGCAGAGTTGGCTGGAGGGATGGTCCTGCCTCTGGAAACTTCTAGGGTGGAGGCCAGGATTGTGGACCTTTTTTCATCTATTTTTCTTCTTCCCAGAAGGAACCGAAGAAGAAACAACAGTTGTCCATTTGCAACAAACTTTGCTATGCAGTTGGAGGGGCCCCCTACCAGGTGACAGGCTGTGCCCTGGGGTTCTTTCTGCAGATCTACCTGTTGGATGTGGCTCAGGTGAGTGGGGTTCATCCGCCAGGGCTCCTGCAGCTTCTCGAGGTGGGACAGACTAGGGATTCCCGGGTAGGTTCATTCAGTTTCCTTCGTTTGTGAGATGGGACTGGGAATTCCTACTTCGCTGCCTCTGAGAGTCACAGTGGATGAGAAATAAGAAGCCTTTGGAAAGTATCCAGAAGGGGAGTTTATCCACCCCAGGAGTCTTAGCTGGCAAGGTCAGGCAACTCCTCTTTGCCTGGCAAGAGCAAGTCTGGAGGGGTAGGCGGTGGCGTGAGGGAGAATGGAGCCCGCTGGTAATGCTGTTCTTAGAAGAGACTGGCACACTATGTCCCCAACTGGACAGCAGTCAGCTGGCTTGGCTCTGGGGTTGGTGGGTGTTTCCAGGCATGTGGATGAAGTGCATCTCATTTTCACCTGAGGAACAGAGGCATGTCAGTGGGGCCCCACAAGTGCTGGGCTGAGTTACGGTGCCCCAGTACCCAGGGTCTTTGACTGGGAGAGGTACTTAGGGTGAAGCAGGGCTCCTCTGTGCTTTGAGAACCTTTGGTCAGCAGCCTGGCATCCTTGTCTGGATGGGAGAGTGGGAGGCTAACAGCCACAGCTCTCAGGGCTCGCATACTGGCCATCTTTTCTATTTAGCATCTGACTTTGCAAGCAGGGCATCTTAGTTGTATCCATTTATAGATGGGGAACACTGAGCCCCAGAAAGGACAAATGGCATTGTTCAGCAGCTAGTTTTCAAGCAACTTTCATGGGTTGGGCCCTAAGTAGGGTTCATATAATAGAAACCTGCAGCTAAAGTGTAAAACTGTGTTGTAGTGAGTGTTAGAGTTGGAAAAGTCAGATTAGGGAGATGGCCATGTGGGAGAGGCCACCAGTTTCCCAGCTTCCTGGAGCAGTAGTAATAGTAGGGCTTTGATGGATGTAGAAAAGTCCAGAGAGGCTGTAACTTCAGGCCTAGAAGGTTTGGGGGGAGGGAATAGCTTGAGTGGGTAGTGACAGGCCATTTTTTTTTTTAAGATTTTATTTGGGAATTGGAGGAGGGGAACAGTGTTGGGGAATTGGGGAAGGGGACCAGCCAAGTTGTTGTTCTTCAATTTTCATTGTGGAAGGCGCTAGTCGCCGTCTGGTTTCCCATCGGCAGCTTGTGACCTCTAAGCTGTAGGTGCTGTGTTCAGTCTTAGTTGCGGGTGGGTGTAGCCCACCATCGAACAGGCAATCTTGTTATACCAGCTGAGCCATCCTGCCACTGGTTGGCAGCTCAGCAACAGCTCGGCTCAGGCGCAGCCTCACTGGCCCATGTGGGAATCGAACCGGCAGCCCTGTTGCTCAGAACTCACACTCTTCAGCCAAGTCTTAACCAACTGAGCCATTTGGCCGGCCCCAACAGGCCACGTTTTGGAAACATCTGTAGGTTCCTTTTTCCACATCCAAGATAGAGCTTGACCCTGTAAGGCAGGAATCATAACTTCCATTATATGGATAGGGAAATTCAGGTGCACTGTAGTCACTCAGCAAATGCTAATTCTGGTATCAGGTGGTTTGGGGCTCAAGGCTGTGAAAGGGAGGCAAGGAAATTATTCTGGATTCATCTAATTCATTCGTTCTAATTGAGTGTTTTCAAGGGCAAATGAAAGGGAGGATGTAAGGAGACAGTTCTGGGAAAGTTTCTAAGGAGGCGCACAGTGCTACGGCTATCAGAGAACTATTACTGTCATTATTATCAAGACAAGTGGAGATGCTTAAGGCCTGGGAGCAGCATAGACTGCCAAGGGCCCAGCCGTGTGGGAAGAGAGCCCCTGCTTTTGCCTACCTCTGAGGGTTGAGGTGGGTGGAAAGATGAAGGGGTCATCCTTTGCCTATTCTCCATTCCAGGTGGACCCATTCTATGCCTCCATCATCCTATTTGTGGGCCGAGCCTGGGATGCCTTCACAGACCCCTTGGTGGGCTTCTGCATTAGCAAATCCTCCTGGACCCGTCTGGGCCGCCTTATGCCCTGGTGAGTAGAAGAGGCTCCTTCGAGGTGGCAGAAGGCAGGGCTTCTGGTATGTCTATTACCCTTCGGGTTTTTTCCATCTGGTTTGTCACAGGCTGGCGGGGGACGGGGGGTGAAAAGAAGGACTGACGCAAAAATCTGAGTGTTGAAATCCCAGCCGAGGCCTCAGCTGCCCCAGACAAGGGCCATGGGACGCCCTGCCAGTTCATTCCCAGACTGGCCAAATTGTTAGAGTGAGCTGCTTCCCCCAGCCCAAACCCTATTGCTCCCCAAGGTCCATTCCCTTTAGTGAAGCTGGAATTCTAACTTCTCCCACTTAGTCACTTCCCACAGTGGCAGAAGTAGCGCTGCATAGTGGTTGAAAGGTTACACTCTAGAGCCAGCCTGCCTCGGTTTGAATAACCACTTCACCACTTACAGCTGTGCAACCGTGGAGGGGTCACTTACTATCTCTGAGCCTCAAGTTTCTTCGTCTGTAAAATGGGGATAATAATATGCCTATCTTACAGGGCTGTGGTGAGAAATGTTTTTTTTGTTGTTGTTTGTTTTATTTATGCAAAGTACTTAGAACAGTGCCTTGAACATATTAAGTAATATGTAATTTGGCACCCCGTCAGAGTGGCTCCTAAAGGGGTAAGAGTGGAAGGCAATATCCAGAATGAGATGGCAGACCCATAACCTCCAGCCCCTTGGTACAAACCCGACAGTATTCAGCCTGAGGCTGTCTGGCAACTTGAGGGGAGGTGGTGCTACTGGTCAGACAGTAAAGGGAGATATACAGCGCAGGCTGACTGGCTAGAGCTTTGGTTCCCTCCAGGACATCCTGCTTGGTAGTGGTGGGGGACATGTGCCTTTCATCTCCAGCCCATCCAGGCTCAAGTGGGCGCCTTCCTGCCCCAGGGGCGCCCATACCTGGTCTCCGGCCTTCAAAGCTCTTCCCACAGTCCCCGCCCCCCATAGCTTCCTTTCCCACGAGGCCCCCCTCCTACCTCCCACCGCAATCTTGCCAGTGCCTGGCTAAGACCCAGGTTAAGGCCTTTGATCCAAGCTTCAGGGCCAGGGGGCAGGACAGCCTGCTCTACCTGGGCAGGCTGCGCTGGGCTCCTAACAGGCAACTGGAGCCACTCATGAGGTTGGACCCTGTACCCGCCTCCCTGGCAGCCTGTGGAAGGCGGGGCTCTGCTGCCACATCTCCTCATGTGGCCCAGCCAATGGGAGGCAGCTGCTCTGGCCAGTCCAATGCGGGAGCAGGCCGGGTTACTCCCAGTCACTTTCATTCCTCATCTGCTGCTGCTGCTTACGTTGCTTACTGCTTACGAGGAGAGAGGATGGAGTGTTTGACAAAGGCTGACGTCCTTGTTCTCTGAGGAGACACGTGGATTTGGGAGGGGTGAAGGAGAACAGGGAGGGAGAGCTGGGGAGGCCCTCCCTGTGGCCTCTCCCTGGGCAGGTGTGGCAGCCAGCTTGGTGAAGTTGCTGAGGCCCTTCAGGCTAGTTTCTGATTTAGTACATGTCCTCACCTGTCCGGGTGTAACTCCTGGTGATACCTCTTAAGAGGTATCACCATCCTTGTGTCTGAGGGCACACTGGACCACTTGTAGGCTGAGGGGCTGCCTTGTAGTATATGTGACCTCCCTGTCCATACCAGTTAGCACCTGGGTCCCTCCTCAGGCCTGGGACCTGGCACCCCTTCTGTCAGTGTAGGAAGAGGCTGGGCCTTTCCGGGTTTGTGAGTCCTGTGACTCACTCTTCTTCTAGGCTTCAGACCAGGCCTGCCCTCAGCCAGCATTTAAAAACCCCTTCAGACCAGGAAGACTGATTGACACCTTCCCTGGAGTTCCCAAGGCTATCTAGTGAGAGGCAGGGTGTCCGCAGGGTCACATGGGGAGGCTGAGATGCAGCAGGGCTGGACCTGAGGTCCGATTTCCAGCCCAGTGTGTTCTGCAGCTCCCTGGCGATGGGCCTGTACTCTCCCCCTGAACTTCCTGGTGTGATGATCACAGCAAACACTGTCCCAAGCACTGTTCTACATTTTAATATCAACTTATTTAAGTCTCAAATTACTTCAACCCTAGGAAATAGAGCCAAGGTCCTTACACTGGCCTGTAAGGCCCCACGTGACCCATTTCTTCTCCAACCTCATCTAATTCCATCTCCCATGCTCACTCCACTCCAGTCCCACTGGCCTCCTTGCTATTCCTCATACCTGCTGGGCACATGTCCCACCTGAGGATGTTTACACGAACTGTTCCCCTTGTCTGGCACACTCTTGCCTCAGATGTCTGCAAGGCCACCTCCCTCTTCTCATTCAAGTCTTGGCACAGATGTCACCTCAAGGAAGGCTACCCTGTCTACTTGGTTGTGAATTGTGTCCCTGTACTCCTAATCCCTATTTAGCCAACTTTATTTCTTTAATCCATAGCAATTAATCACCTCATAATTGTTTATATGACCTTTTTATTGTGATTTTATATAATAAAATTTACCATTTTAACCTTTTTTTTTTTTTTTTAAGCTGAGCCATCCTACCACCTGTTGGCAGCTCAGCGGCTGCTCAGCTCGGGCCGGGATTCGAACTGCTGTTGCTCAGAGCTCAAACTCTTGAGTGAGCTCTTAACCAACTGAGCCACTCGGCCGGCCCTAATTTTAACCATTTTTAAGTGTACGATTTAGTGGCATTAAGTACATTCATATGGTTTTGAAACCATCATCATTATCCACCTCCAGAATTCTTTCACATCATCCCAAACTTCAACTCTGTATCCATTAAACAATAACTCCCCAGCCCCTGGCAACCACCATTCTACTTTCTAGCTCTATGAATTTGACTACTCTAGATGCCTCATGTAAGTAGAATCACACAGCATTTGTCCTTTCGTGTCTGGCTTATTTCAGCTAGCATAATGTCTTCAAGGCTCATCTGTGTTATAGCATGTGTCAGAATTCCCTTCCTTTTAAAGGCTTAATAATACACACACACACACACATATTACTATATATATAACATCTATCCTCCCCTTCCTTAGGATCATCTTCTCCACGCCCCTGGCCATCATTGCCTACTTCCTCATCTGGTTTGTGCCTGACTTCCCACAGGTCCAGGCCCTGTGGTACCTGTTTTTCTATTGCCTCTTTGAGACCCTGGTCACGGTGAGTATGGGTACCTGGGTATCACGGCAGGGCTGAGGGCAGTCCCAGGGGCCTTTAGGGTGGGTGCCCGAAGCTACATTTGTCTGTCCATCATCTGACTGGCCGAGGGCCTCTCTTCCATGCCAGTGTTTCCACGTTCCCTACTCAGCTCTCACCATGTTCATCAGCACAGAGCAGAGCGAGCGGGATTCAGCCACTGCCTATCGTAAGTCTCTCCCCAGCCCACTGATCCTACCCACCAGGAACCCTGGGTCCCCTGTAGAGCAAGGCAATGAGTTTAGTCCAAGGTGCCCTCTGCTCTACCACCCTATAGCTACCCTACTTGGAGCTGTTACCGTCACCTGGGGCTAGAATTCAGCACCTATCCATCTGACCTGCCTCCCTGGGGGCCCACAAGTCACAGGTCCCCTCCAAAGGACATTCTTTTCACTGCTCAGGGATGACTGTGGAGGTACTGGGCACAGTGCTGGGCACGGCGATCCAGGGACAAATCATAGGCCAAGCGGATATACCTTGTCTCCAGGACCCCAATGGTTCGGCAGTGACCTTGGAAGGTGCCAATCGCACACACAGCACCACCTCACTCAGAAAAACGGTGAGAGAGAAAAAAAAAAGAAATAAAAATGAAAATAAGGAAAAAAAGGGAAAAGATAAAAAAGAAAATAAATAAAGACCAAATAAATAAATTAAGACGAAAGAAAGAAAGAAAGAAAGAAAGAAAGAAAGAAAGAAAGAAAGAAAGAAAGAAAGAAAGGAAGAAAGGAAGAAAGGAAGGAAGAAAGGAAGAAAAGGAAGAAAAGGAAGGAAGGAAGGAAGGAAGAAAGAAAGACTTGCGGAACCATGGGTTAGTTTGCAGTCATCCTCAAAATAGTAATAATAGCTAGTGTTTGTTAAATGTTGGGCATTTGATATACAAACTATTAATATGCCCACTTTGCAAATAAGGAAGCTGAAGCATAGAGAGGCTAAACCATTTGCCCAGGGTGATAGAGTTAGTGAGTTCCAGAAACTAGATTGGG
This sequence comes from Hipposideros armiger, assembly GCF_001890085.2. NCBI lineage: Eukaryota > Metazoa > Chordata > Mammalia > Chiroptera > Hipposideridae > Hipposideros > Hipposideros armiger. The sequence goes on from NW_017731432.1 coordinate 129,891, forward strand.
GGAGAATTGAACTGTGGGCTCTCAGACTCCATAGCCCAGCTTCTTAACATTTTGTTCCTCTCGACTTTGCCCAGCCCTGGGAAACAGCAGCAAGCCCAGGATGATTCTCCCATTTCACAGATGGAGAGGCCCCAGAAAAGAAGGGACTGGTCTAAGGTCATTGAGTGGAGCTGCTGGGAGTTGGGATGAGATCAGACTGACCATCTCTCAATGTTGCATTTATCCCCCTTTATAGCAAAACGCATACCTGCTGGCAGCAGGGGTCATTGCCTCCATCTACGTTGTCTGTGCTGTCATCCTGGTCCTAGGTGTGCGGGAGCAGAGAGGTGAGAAGCCCCTGGGGAGGTGGGCAGGCCCCAGCACACGATGACTTTGTCTCTCTGCCTGGACCTCAGGCCTTGGGAGGGACCTCTGCTTTTTCTTCACTGTCCCCTCTGGCCCCCAGAACCCTATGAGACGCAGCAGGCTGAGCCGATGTCTTTCTTGCGGGGCCTCCGGCTGGTTATGAGCCATGGCCCATATATCAAGCTTATTGCCGGCTTCCTCTTCACCTCCCTGGCTTTCATGGTGAGTCGGGGCCTGACATGCTCAATTGGAGGTGGGGGTGTGCACTGGGAGGGGGCAGGCAGAGGACTCATGATGTGACAAGTCTGAGAGACAGGTGGAGTTGGGGGAGGGTAGGCAGAGGTCCCCGGAGCATGGGTAATGTCTGGGGGAGGCTCAGCTCCAACTCACATCTTTCCTTGTGTTTCCTTCCCTCTCCTTTGCCCTCGCCCCCAGCTGGTGGAGGGGAACTTTGCCTTGTTTTGCACCTACACGTTGGGCTTCCGCAACGAATTCCAGAATCTGCTCCTGGCCATCATGGTGAGTGCAGGGGCCCCGAAGGTGGATAGACAGCCTGGGCTGAAGTGGCATAGGCTGCGAGATGGTTCTTTGGAGAGTCAGAGGATGTTTCCCAGACTGACCCAAGGTCATGAAGAGATGAGGGAGGTTTCTCAGAATATTTGGTTGGATCTGACCTACAATTACTTAGGTAGGACTGTGAAAGAGTTTGGGTGCATTTATCAAATCATGTTGTACCCTTAAACTAATTCAATGTTATATATATGTCAGTTATATCTCAATAACATGGGGGGGGAGAAAAGAAAGAGTTTGGGGTTAGATGTTCAAGTAGAGAGCATAGCAAGAGCAAAGAGGTTGGAGGCCAGGAACTTTGGAACTTTGGCTCAGTTGTGCTCAGAGAAGGCAGATTGGGACTCGCTCTCAGCTCTCCTTGGGAGCCACCAAAGGTGCCTGTCAACTTCCTCACTGTCCAGATGTGTCATCTGCTGTGAGGCAGAGCTGAGAGCACTTTTGGGGTCCTGGAAAGGGCAGGAGGGGTTCCATGGCTCTCACCCACTTCCCTCACCCACTTGGTCCATCCACAGCTCTCGGCCACACTCACCATTCCCCTCTGGCAGTGGTTCCTAACCCAGTTTGGCAAGAAAACAGCTGTATACGTTGGGATCTCAGTGAGTGGGGCTGAAGGGGTAGTGCCTGGGCTGGGCTGGGGGTTGCTGGTGGGAGCCTCTCAGCTGACTCATCTTTCTGCACCTCCTCCTCTAGTCAGCAGTACCATTTCTCATCTTGGTGGCTGTCATGGAGAGTAACCTGATTATCACATACGTGGTAGCGGTGGCAGCGGGCATCAGTGTAGCAGCTGCCTTCTTATTACCCTGGTAAGTATACTGGCCCACCTGGGTATGTTCCCCAGTCCCCCACTCCCCACTTCTGAAGCTCCCTGGAGAATTCTATGGGGGCTTTTCCACTTGCAGGCCATTCTGTGGGTCCAGGTTAGGGCAGGTCTTTCAGTAAAGTTGTACAGGTTGTGAACTGTGCAAGAAAATCTAATCAGATGGGAAATGGGGGCTTAAATCTGGCCTGCACGCTACATGCCCAGCTGGGAAGTGGGGCTATTTCATCATGATGGGCCTTTTTTTCTCATTCACATGAAGTTCCCATCTCCTCACTGAGCTGTGTGCCCATGGGCCTGCAAACTCCCAGAGGGCCACCTCTTCTCATTGACACAGAGGGCCGGCCGAGTGGCTCAGTTGGTTAAGAGCTCGCTCAAGAGTTTGAGCTCTGAGCAACAGCAGTTCGAGTCCCGGCCCGAGCTGAGCAACCACTGAGCTGCCAACAGGTGGCAGGATGGCTCAGCTTAAAAAACAAAACAAAACAAAACAAAACAAAAAACTCATTGACACAGAGGTGCCAAATGGGCAGTGGGGATTTGGAGTTGCTCGGTGGGTGGGTCCTCATGGCTGCCACCACCCTGTATAGGTCCATGCTGCCCGACGTCATTGATGACTTCCACTTGAAGCATCCCAACTCTCATGGGACCGAGCCCATCTTCTTTTCCTTCTATGTCTTCTTCACCAAGTTCGCCTCCGGATTCTCACTGGGCATCTCCACCCTCAGTCTTGAGTGAGTGGGGTGGGGGCCTGGGGCAGTGCTGGGCAGGGATAGACCCTAGGTACCCCATCCTCACCATTCCCCTTCCTTTTGTGTCCCACAGCTTTGCCGGGTACCAGACCCGTGGCTGCTCCCAGCCGGCAGGTGTCAGGTTTACGTTGAAGATGCTGGTGACAATGGCTCCCATAGCCCTCATCCTGCTAGGTTTGCTGCTTTTCAAGCTGTACCCCATTGATGAGGAGAAGCGGCGGCAGAACAAGAAGGCCCTGCAGGCTCTGAGGTGAGAGCAGGGAGGGGGCGGGGAGGTGGGGGAGGGGCCGCACAGTCTAAGTCCTCAGCTCGTGCCTCCTGTGACTATGTCCAGACTTCCCTCCCATATATCTTCCCTTGATGGCTCCTCCTCTGCCCCTTCCCTCTGCTGCTCTGTAATCATGGCAGCTGACATTTCTTGAAAACTTAGCTGTGTGCCAGGCACTGTACAGTGCGGGATGGCTTTACATTTGAATGAATAATTTACAAAATGCTTATTGGAAGCCTACTGTGTGGCAGGCATTGCTTGAGTCTGCTGAGTGAATGAAACAAACAAAAATCCCTGCTCTCAAGGAGTTTATGTTTTAGACAAAGCGCATTCATGATCTCCGTAACAACCACCCTTGGTGTCACAGAGTCCTATGATTCCCTCTGCAGATGAAGAAACTGAGGCTTAACCAGGAAGGGTGACTGGCCCCGCTGATAAAGGGTAGAGCTAGGTTTGAGCCCTGGAGTCCTGACTTCACCGCCTGCACCCTTCATATTTCTCCTGGCATGCAGGACCTCAGGTGTGGCCTGAGCCCTGCCCTTCAGGAGACCAGAGGGCAGGGGAGTGAGTCGTGCCAAGCCATCAGCCAGCTCAGGCCAGAGCATAGTCCTGGGGCTTGTGATGTGTTGTGGGCAGCAAGAACAGTGGACAAACCAACCAGCAGTGTCTGGGCTGGGAGTGGGAGTGAGCAAACTACACATGTCTTGTGGTTTGCTGACAGATGGCTAAGACTGCCGGGCCAAGATCCCATGAGGAATGATGCAGGGAGGGGCAGGGGAGAGGTCAGGATGCTTCTTTCAACCCACTTCCTCTTGCAGGGAAGAGGCCAGCAGTTCAGGCTGCTCTGACACGGATTCTACAGAGCTGGCCAGCATCCTCTAGGACCTGCTGTGTTGCCTGAAGCCATCATGCATAGGGCCTGTGTCATCAGGCCACTTGAGGAATCCAGGCCTGCTTGTCTGCTCACTGAACAGCTGGTCTCCAGGTGCCAGGAAGGGAGCCAAAGACGTGAGAGTAAGTGGGCCAGGACAGCTCCTATGCCCACCTTGGGGCAGGCTATTCATATAGCCACCTGCCTCCCCTCTCCCCGCCCTTGGGGCCGAGCCCTGGGGCTGCTACTGTGAATATGCCAAGGACTGATCGGGCCTCGCCCGGGACACTAATGTAGAAACATTTTATATGGAGACTAATTAATAACTTAATGACTGTGTACATAGTGTGTGTGTATATGTATATGTCTGTGAACTATTAATGTTATTAATTTTCATAAAAGCTAGAAAATGGAGCTGCCTGTTTCTGTCTTTGTTCTTGGCCACTTGGCCAAAATTCAGAGAGTGAGAGGCAGCACTGAGCCATAGGGGCCCTGGGTGGGGAGAAGGGAGAATGTGTCACAGGGTGTGATAACAGCATCAGCGATCATTTACTGAACACCTACCTGTACCAGGCATGGTGTGGGTGCTTTACATTCACTTTGCTGGTGTTCTCACTTAATCCTGGAAACCATCTTGCTAAGTCAGGATATGTCTCCATTTTAAAGATGAGGAAACTGAGCTCCAGTGTCAAGAGGGACTTGGCTACCATCACATAGCCAAGAGTGACCTAAGTGGAGCTGCCTCAAGGGGCAGGGGGCAAGCATGGCTTTAGACAGGCATGCTGGAGCCAAGACACATTGGATCTATGTCTGCCAGGGGGACCAGGGGCCACAGGTGCATTCCAGGGCCAGGCAGGCGGCCTACAGAAAGGACTGCATCTAGATCTGGGGCTGTGAGACTCCAGTATGTTAACCACCAACCTCTGCTCCCCTGTGTCTGACAACTACCAACATACCATCAGACAGATGTTTGCTCTGCCCAGAGCGCTGTGCTTCCTGTGTGTGCCTGAGCAAGTAGGCCTGGCTGTGCTGGGGCAGGTTCTGTGGGACTGAGGCCCTGTGGAGTCTTAGCGACCTGAGATTCTTTCTCCACAACTGTTAATGACAGTGTTGGAGGGTGAGAATGTACCTGGCTCTGTGTGTGTGTGTGTGTGTGTGTGTGTGTGTGTGTGTGTGTGTTTGTGTGCGCGCGCTGAAGAGAGGTGCTGGTGAAAACTACCTCTGGCCGGGAGGAGGGTGGCCGGGGGAAGGCCTAGTTTGTAGCATTTGTCTATTTCCATGGTGTAAATCCTCCCACTGTAGTCAATTTCAAGTTACCAATGGTGCTATCTTGCAAAATTCCTGAGAAGTTAACATTTGGCTCCTGCAAGCGGATAGGAGCCTGCCTCTGCATATCACTGGGTTTCACACACTTAAGCCAACCTCCAAAAATCGGAAAGGCAAAGCTGTTAGGATCAGGAGCTACCAGTCCAACCTCTTTATGTTCTGGATGGATAAACGAGGCCCAGAGAAGAGAAGCACTAGACTATTTAGGCTTGGTTTTGACTTTGGGTGTGGGGCTTCATTTTTTTGCTAATAAAGTTCTGCCAAGCCACTTTTATAAATTTAAAAAGTGTTACTAACAGGCACTTAATAAGTATCAATTAAGTTAGTCAATTATAGCCACCAAATCCAATTTCTTAAAATATTTTTAATTTCCTAAACTACTCAAGCTTGCTTTTTTCCCATCCCTACAGTTACTTACCAGGTGTTATCTTCTCTCACTTGGATGATTATACCAGCATCCTACTGGTCTCTGTCTTTGATTTGATCTCCTCACATTTTTTCTCCCAACTATCCAAGATAACCAAGGAGCTCTCCTGTTTAGAAACCCTTCTGTGAATCCCCATGGCCTTCAGGAGGAAGCCCAAGCCCCCTGCTAACCTCTCCAGCCCCAGATCTAGATGCAGCCCTTTTTGCAGGCCACCTGCCAGACCCTAAAATACATCTCTGGCCTCTGGTCCCCCTGGCAGACATGGGCCCCATGTGTCTTGGCTCCAGCACGCCTCTCTAAAGCTATTCCTGCCCCTCGTGCCTCTTGGGGCAGCTCGAGAGTCCATGCCCCCTTTGTTGTGGTCTCCCACACCCAGTCCAGGGCCAGGCATGGTAGGGTAAGTGGGACTTGTGGTGCTGAATAAATGCGAGCTATGACAAGAGGGCTTTGTGAGCCAGACCCAATTCCTAATGACCCATTATGATGCTTCTCTCTTGGTCTCAGTTTCCCCAACTGTACAATGGGGATTTGGAATTGCAAACTTTTGCCTTTCTCCAGTTTCATGCTCATGGAAAATAACTCTCCTTTTCAAAGACAACCCCGCCCCTCCCTGGTTGGGGGGGGGGATGGTTTGGGTGGTACAGGTGAGGGAAGTAGGAAAGCAGTCTAGGGTCCCAGGCACCCCTTGGGTCATTGGCTACTCCAGGTCCATTCTGGACAGCTCGTACCTATTCATTCTTTGGGAGAAGTGCTGTCTTGACTTCCTCTATGCTTGGATCCAGCATCGCCATTAAAACCCCTTCGTCTCCCTCTTGGCTGTCCTGCTGCATTCAGCAAATCCCCCCCCCCCCCCCATCCCTAATCCCTACTAAGGACCAGCTGTGGCTTTGCTTCCACCTGCTGGAAGAAAGGGGCAATATCTTTCAACATTGCAAAGAAGGAATTCCAGATCTGTCATTGACTGGCTCTATGATTTTAACTTTCCATTTATTGATCAAATATTTATAATGGGCCTACTATGTGTGATGCACTGGCTAGGCTCTGAACATAGAGTGGTGAACAAAATAAATAAAGCTTACATTCTCAGTGGGGACCAAAGACAAATGGACATACGAGGTTGGACAACTAAGTTCACGAACTCATCCTAGGACAAGTGCTACCTACCTCATTGCTGGATATCACTACAGTCACCATCGAAGTACTCCCCTTGGGAAGCTATGCACTGACACCAATGCCTAGTCCGCCCTTCAAAGCAATTTTGGAACTCTTTTTCTGGAATGGCCATCAGAGCTGTCGTCGTATTACCCTTGATGTCCTGAACGTCATCAAAATGTCTTCCTTTCAATATTTCCTTTATCTTCAGGAAAAGAAATAAGTCATTGGGGGCCAGATCAGGTTAGTAGGGAGGGTGTTCCAGTACAGTTTTTTGTTTACTGGCTAAAAGCTCCCTCACAGACAGTGCCGTGTGAGCTGGTACATTGTGATGCAAGAGCCACAAATTGTTGACGAAAAGTTCAGGTTGTCTAACTTTTTCACATAGCCTTTCCAGCACTTCCAAACAGTAAACTTGGTTAACTGTTTGTCCAATTGGTATACATTCATAATGAATAATCCCTCTGATATCAAAAAAGGTTAGCAACATCGTTGCAACAAGTTTATAAACTTAATTGTCAGACTTCGGTATCCATAAGATAATTTCAGATTGTAACGAGCACCATGAAAGAAAGAAGCGGGGTGATGTAATAGAGGGGACTTGTGTGGAGGCTATATTAAATTGAGAACAGAAGGTTCTGAGAAAGTGATGTTTGTCTTGAATCACAAAGAAGGAGACTTGGCAGACATTCGAAGAACTTCCTGGAAAGCACTGCAGGTAAAGGAGACAGTGCAAAGATCCAGAGGTAGGAAAGAGCTGGTTGTATTTGAAGTACTGAAAGAAAGCAGTGTGGCCAGAGTGTAGTGATCAAGAGGGCAGGTGGTATGAGGTGAGTTTGGAGAAACAGGTACTAGATCATCCAGGGCCTTGTTGCCCACAGTGAGAGTTCGAATTTTATTTTGAGAACAGCCAAAAAGCCATTGAAGAGATTTAAACAGAATAATGATTTACCTTTTTTTTTTTAAATGAAGGCAGAGGCAGATGGTGCAGGGCATTTTGGGCCATATTAAGCATTTTGATCTTTATCCTAAGAGCAGAGTGAGGGCTGGTTGGGTGGCTCAGTTGGTTAGAACATGAGCTCTGAGCAACAGGGTCGCCGGTTTGATTCCCACGTGGGCCAGTGAGCTGCACCCAAGCAGAGCTGCCACTGAGCTTCCAACAGGCGACCTGATGGCTCAGTTGGGTAGAGTGCGTGCTCTTAACAACAAGGTTGCCGGTTTGATTCCTGCATGGGATGCTGGGCTGCACCCCCAGCAACTAGATTGAAAATGGTGACTGGACTTGGAGCTGAGCTGCGTCCTCCACAACTAAGATTGAAGGACAACAACTTGACTTGGAGCTGATGGGTCCTAGAAAAACCACAATGTTCCCTTCCCCAATTCCCCAATAATATCTCCAAAAAATAAAAATAAAACAAGACCAGAGTGAAGCTATTGATGAGTTTGAAGTAGGAGAGTCATATGCTAGATCAAGAGGGGGATGAAAAGGGGGCTCTGTAATAAATCCAACAGAAAGTAACCTCACAGGGTGGTCTGGTCATAAAATTCCTAACTGGACAGGTCATGGTGGGGGCCCAGGTCTATAAAAAGGTTATTTTTGCCTTATGCAAGCCCTGTCCACTGTTCTTGTGCATAGGTGAACACACCTGTGAAATGCCAGAATAATCCTCTTTTTCAGACCTCTGGGAGCACTCTCAAGGGCGCACATAATCTTAACTATCTGTAATCCCTGCCTTGTTTTCTCCCACCATCGTATAATCTTCCTTAGCTCCCTTCTTAATTCCAAATGTATAAAAGGAACTGCAAAACTGTCATTCTCCACAGCATTTAAGATCTTGATTCCTGGCACATGTCAGCAGTTTGGCTCAGATAAATTCTTATAAAAATTCTCTACAGGTTTGGACGTTCTTACGTCAAGAAAAAGTTTAGAAAGGCGATATCACCTGCTTTGTGGGGAAAAGATGGAAGAAAGTGAAAAATGGAAGCAGGATGGCTCCTGTAGAGGCTGCTCTTGCAATGTTCATAAGCAATGAAAGGTAACAGACTGGGGGGTGGCAGTGGAAATGAAAAGAGGACAGATTTGATAGCTGGTTGGCCTGGATAATAAAGTGAGGGAGAGGGAGAGAAAGAGAGAAATGAAAGTGATGCCTAGATTTCTAACTTGGGAAACAGAATGGCTCCTCAGGTCAGTAACACAGGAAGGTCTGGAGGAGGTACAAGCTTTGGGGACAGAACAATAGATTTGTCACCTGTTTGTACCACTTGCATATGAAAAAAAAGAAGAAATCACACTTAGAAATTCCATTAAGTCAGGAACAAGAATATACACTTTCACCACTATGACTATATATCCTTTCATTGGAGGTATTAGCTGTTAACAAAATTTCAGCCAAGTAAATTTTAAGATCTAATTGGCTTTATTGAACGATTCATGAACTGGGCAGCAGCCCATCTAAATAGTAAACAGAAAGGCACTCCAAGGAGTTGTACAAAATGGAAGGTGTTTATAGACAGAAAGAAGGTGGGACAAGGGAGTTAAAAGTGGATTATTTCAAGAAAGGTTATCTTCCTTAGAGGGAGGCAGGAGGTCTTATCAGGCAGATTACCTCACTAGTGTTATCAGGAAATTCCAGACTGATTGGTTTAAAATCCCACTCCTGGCAGAGGCTGAAACTGCAATTAGATTAGGCATTAAGTCTTGGTGGGGCTTACCACAAGTGACTCCATGTTGGGTCTGTTGTTTCTTCTTAACATAGTCAATGCAATTAGACAAGAAATAGAAAACTTGGAAAGGAATAGGTAAAATTATCTTTGTCAGTGATATGTTTGTATTCCAAGAGAAACCAAATTAATCAATTGAAAAACGACTATAAACAATAAAATTCAGTAAGGAAATGGGGTATAAAATATACAAAAATCAATACCCTTCATATATACAAACTGCAATCAGTTAAAACTGCATTGTTCAACATGATAACCACTGCCACATGTGGCTATTTGAATTTAAATTTAAAATAATTAAGATTAAATCAAACTTTAAATTTAGTTTCTCAATAGTCACGTGATTAGTGGCGACTGTATTAGTGTAGTTGCAGAGCATGTTCATCATTGCAGAAAGTTCTACTGTCCTGTGCTGAGTTGGAAGATATGGTGAAAGAGAAGACCACATTTATGAGATCAACAAAATACCTAGGAATAAGAAAAAAACAGTTCTTTGTCAAACCACATGGTTTAGTTTTTGGTTACAGGCCGTCTGGACCTCTCTGTATTTCAGGTCACAGCCAAAGTATCTTCTCTTTGGAAGTCTTCCCCGACTCTTCCAGGCAGAACGAGAGGCTCCTCCAGTACAACATACAGTAGATCCTCATTATTTGAAGATTCTGTATTTGTGGATTTCCTTACTTGCTAAGATTTATTTGTAACCCCAGGAAGGGAGGCAGGAGAGAGAAGGGAGAAGAAAAAGGCAGCAATGACAGAGGAGGAAGGAAGCCAGAGAAGGTGTTTTGGACTAGATCCTGAGCTTCCCTTTTTTCCTCCAGGGCAGCTGGCCAGGGCAGGGTGGAGCTCAGATCTCCAGGGCAATCAAGGAAATCCTTGATTTCTGTGGCCTAAGGCCCTTTCTGGGGTGAGGCCCTAATGAGGCCCAGCCCAGAGTGAACTCTGATTGCTCACCATACAGGAAATTACCTTCTGCGTGGCAGAGATCCTGTCGGAACTGGCCTCAGTTGGGTGGACTGGGTGCCCACCCCAAAGTTTTCCAAGATGACTTGAATAGCTTGGAAGGAGTCTGGGATGTCTTGGGGTGACCTAGGGTGAGAGAAGAAGGGAGGGGCAAGACTGTCTGCCCTTCTAATAGTTCATAAGAGACGAAATGAGACCAGGAGCCTCTACTGTCTCCAACTACAATCCTGACAATTATTCGTCCCCAATACCTTCCTCTTCAGGACTCCCATGCAGCCTCAAAGGGTGTTGGTGTTGGGGAAGGCAGGGGAACAACCCAGCCTAGCCCCCAGGTTCAGCGAGGGCTAGGGAGTTATGCAAGGTACACAGTCAATGAGAGGCAGAAGAGGAGGGAACTGGTCTCACTCCCAAGCGCAGGGTTATTTTTGTTTTCCCACCAAATTGTCAGTTTCTTAAGGACCAAGGTTCTTGCCCTAGGTCTTTTCCTCCCCCTTCACTTCTACCAGGGTCTAGACTCCAGAGCTAGTCCCCCAGCAGTCTATGGCTGCCAGAAGATGGGCTTGGTCATCAATGTTAACACCAAGGAACAATGCAGGGTGTGAGAGGACCTGTTCTACTCCCTGCTATTTCTTAAAGGCACTCAGTGGCAGATGCCATAAGGGAAGAGACCTAAATTGTCTAATCCAAGCCCCATCTGATGTTTGGGTGCCTTCTACAGGCATCCCTGCCTTGTGGCTGGTAGCCCTCTGCTCCTACTCGCCGCCATTGACAGTTCATTATGGTTCAAGTCAGCCTGTTTCATTTCTGGAGAAAGGTATAAAAAACATATCTTCCTCATCTTGAATGGAAACTATGTCCTTATGGCTTGCCCCCACAGATCCTGGATCCGCCCTTTGTCATCTGCCCAAAACACCCCCTTCCCTCTGTCCCATCTCATACCTGCAGGGAGTTGAAGATAGACCCACGTCCCCAGAAATGGCTTGGTTTCATTCTTCTAGTTACACTTGTTTTAATTTCCTGTAAAAAGTATGCATTTAATTTGCTTTTGTAATTAAAAAGGAAACTCTTTATTTTAAACTGTTTTATTAAGGTATAATTTCATATAGGAAAATGCACAAATCTTAACTGAATATTCAATTTACCTATATGCATACAGTTGTCCCTCTGTATCTGTGGGTTCTGCATCTGTGGATTCAACCAACCGAGGACTGAAAATATTTTTTAAAAATGTTACATTCGGGCCGGCCGAGTGGCTTCGTTGGTTAAGAGCTCGCTTAAGAGTTTGAGCTCTGAGCAACAGCGGTTCGAGTCTGGCCGGAGCTGAGCTGCCGCTGAGCTGCCAACAGGTGGCAGGATGGCTCAGCTAAAAAAAAAACAACAACAACTTAGAACCAAGGAAAAAAAAAAAAAAGTTACATTGTTGCTGGCGTGTACTATGTAGTTAGGCCTATGATGGTTGAGCATGTACATACTTTTTTTTCTTGTCATTATTCCCTAAACAATACAGTATAAGAACTATTTACATAGCATTTACATTGCATTAGGTATTATAAGTAATCTAGAGATGATTTAAAGTATATAGGAAGATGTTCACAGGTTATATGCAAATACTGTGCCTTTTTTTTTTTTTTAAGCTGAGCCATCCTGCCACCTGTTGGCAGCTCAGCAGCTGCTCAGCTTGGGCCAGACTCGAACCGCTGTTGCTCAGA
>NW_017731432.1:145445-217140 GCF_001890085.2 Hipposideros armiger
GACAGCAACTTGTCTGTTCCCCTTCCCCCAATTCCCCAGCGCTGTTCCCATCCCCCCAATTCCCCAATAAAAATCTTTAAAAAGAAAAAAGAGTTCTTGGATATTCTTGGTCCTTTGATTATTATATACAGTAATACCTTGATTTGCGAGCATAATTCGTTCCGGAAACAAACTACTCGTATTGCAAGACATCGCTTGTTTACCCAGTTAAAATGTATTAGAAATGTTTGCTCATCTTGTGGAACACTCGCAAACCAAGCTACTCACAATTCAAGGTTTTACTATAAATCTTGGAATCAGCTTGTCGCTTGCTGGAAGTTTGAATTGTATTGCATGTATAGACCAATTTGGAAAAAAAATAATATCTTAACAGTATTGAGTCTTTCAATTCATGAACATGGAATATCTGTCCATTTACGGAGGTGATTTTTAATTTCTCTCAGAAATGTTTTGTAGTTTTCAGTGTTGAGGTCTTGTACACCATTCAATAGATTTATTTCTAGGTGTTTAATATTTTTCATGCAGTTATAAATAATATTGTTTTGTAAGTTTTATTTTCCAGTTTTTTCTTGCTAGAATATAGAAATCCATTTGTTTTGTATATTGACCTTGTGTCCAGTAGTCTTGTTAAATTCAGTTATTAATTCTATGAAATGTCCATATATTTAATTTAAAAAACATTTTCATTAATCTTCAAGTTAGTATTTTGATTATTTTTAAACATCCCGTTCTTTGATCTTCACCACTTACATTTCTGGCTCACGCTCTTGTATCCTGAATCCAATAACTTTTCACCCTCTTCAGGACATCCAGCTCATTAAACCTACCACCTTTTATTGCCCTGCCTATTCACCTACCATAGGTCCATGGGTTCATCACTATCATTACTTTCTTGCTCCCTCTTCCCTCTATAGATCTTGCCTGGATATATTCCTCTTTAAATCCAAATCACAGGCTCAACATGGCTGAGAAAAAAGACACAATGATATTGACTAGTTCCACTGTAAATGGGCCTGTAATGCTATTCATTTCCCTAGTCCATTTGTTCTCCCACTCTTAACCAACTATTTCATGCCCTCTCAAATCTCTGAAGCCTCCTTTCTCATTCTCAACTGATGCTCTTCCTTCTTATTTCATTAGAAAAGCAATCAGAAGAGAACTTCTACATTCTACTACCACCACATCAAGCTGCCCACCAGCATCTCCACTCCTCTGTTCAAGCACATTCCTTCTACAATCATTTTATTTCTCTTGCATCTTGCATTGCTCCTTCTTTACTGATTCATTCTCAGCAACTTACAAACATGCCATGTCATCTCCTATCCTAAAAAACAAATCAAACCAAATCCCTCCTCTGACAGCACACTTTTTTCTGGCTACCACTTTTCTCTAATACACTTTATAGCAAAGCATCTTGAAAATTTGACTGTATCCTCTCTCTACTTTATCTACTGCCATTCTCTCTTGAACCCACTCCAATCCACTTACCCTAGCCACAGGGAATGCTGCAAAGGGAGCAGAGCAAAGGGACAGCATCTAGAGAAGGAAGATTGGACTCTAATCCAGTCAGGCTTTGTCCCTACCATTACACCAAAGCTGCTCTTGTCAAAGACCCCAATGACCCCCATGTTGCTAAATTCAATGGTCAATTTTTACTTGCTGTCTTTCTTCCCCCGCCTGCAACCCAAATGATCACTTCCTCCTTGAAACACTCACTTGACCTCTCAGGGACACCCTTCTGTCTTTGTTCTTTTCCTCCCTTGACAGCTTTTCCTCCCATCTTCCCAACCTCTACTTGGAGTGCCCAGGAGCCAGTCTTAGGCCTCTTCTCTTATCTACACTTCCTGTCTTGGTTCATACCCCTATGAGACCCAATGGCCCATTTTAATGTAAGTTAACTTATTTTCTAAATGTTTTATCATAAAGAACTTCAAACATAAAAACAAAAGTAGAACAGTACAATGTATTCCCATATACCTATTACCTGGATTCAATATTTAATAATATTTCCCCCTACTTGTTTTACCTATCTTTTTCTCTTTTCTTTGCAAAAGTATTTTAAAGCAAATCCCAGACACCATGTGTTCATACATGCAGACCCAAAGAAAAGCCCTGAGACTGAAAATCTACCTCCTTAAGTGGAGGGCAGGGAAAGAACAAAGAAAGAGGCTGCCCACGCCAGCCTGGTAATTAATAGAATTTGTTAAGGGAAACTTACACACAAGCATGTCTTGGGTGACTGCAAGACAAAATGAATCCCCATGCAGCTTGGCAGGCACCAAAGAACTACGCAGGGTAAAAGGGGCGTTGGGGAGAGATAGTCACTGGCACTAGTACGTGAATGCTACCAGGTATGGAAATTGCCTCACATGCTTGACCAGGTCAGGACAATGGCCTGTTCCAGGAACCAGCATGAGTAGGAGGCAGGGGAGGGGTGTTAATTTATGTCAGCATGAACATCAATTATGATCAGACAGTCCCTAAAGGGGGTTTTCAGTAAGCAGTCCCTTCCTTCTGGCCCAGGTCCAGCTCACCGTCTAGTGGTGGTCACGTCGTAGAACGTCTCTCCTCCACACCGTGTAATTTCACTCCTACGCTTCAGTAGCATTTCTTCAAGATACAAGCCATTTTCTCAGGTAACCATGACCACGCCTAACAAAATTTAAAATAGTTCTTTGGTACCACTTACTATCCCGTCCATAATTACACAGTCTCTAATGTCTCAGATAGGTCTCATTATGCTGGGTGTGTTCAAATTTGGATCTAAACAAGGTTTACATTTTGTTGTTGTGCCCTTTCAATCTTTTAAATCTCCAGTCGTCCTCCCCATCTTTATTTTTCCTACCATTGACTTATTGCAGACACGTGCTCAATTGTTCTGTAGAGTGTTCCACATTTGGGATTTACTCCCTTTTTATAACAAATCTTTTGTAATTTTCCCTTTACTGTCCAGAAGTGAAATTCATAAATAATGTCACTACTGTGTTAGTTAGGGTCTGGCAGGAAACAGATGGCACACTCAAGCCGAATCCAATTGAGACCAGTTTAATGAAGGGATTACTGACAAAGATGTGGGCAAAGTTAAGGGAACCAATAAGGAAGGAGAAAGTAGTAGAGGGAGTGCCTGCCATCCCTAGGCCTGAAGGGCCAAGATGAGGGAGGGGTGCTTCCCTTTGGCTGAACTCAACGGGAAGTCACTGGGCAAGGGAGCTGGTTGATGCCATTCATAAAAGTCGACTTCCTAGGGCAGGGAGCAGGGTGCAGGGTGCAGGAGAGCAGAGAGTGGATCAGGTCTGGAGGAGCAAATGCAGGCTACCCCTCACCCCAAACTACACACATATTTTCAAAATAATGAATTTAATTCCCTGTAATATAAGGAGATATAAGGGGAAACTAATGTAATGAAATTATATATTTGAACATGTAAAAGTTAGGCACAATTTCAGCAGAAGCGCTGATGGAATCACGGTACCTGCCAAAGCTGCACATATAGACTGATCCTGTATAAATATTAATTTGTCCTTTTGATAACTGGAGTACTCTGGTAAGGGCATGAAACTCTGCTTGTTGGGCTCATTTATCTCGTGGGAAACTTCTCCTCTCAAGTAGTTCACATAGCATAACCAGCTTGGTAATTCCCTTTTTCATATTTACAATATGACCCATCAACAAACAAGATTAGATCAGGATTAGTCAAAGAAGTGTCTTGTAAATCAGGACATGGTGTCAGAAATGGGATGTTGTTAACTCACAGTCATGGGGCTCGCCTTCTTAGCAGGGATTGTAACGGGTTGTAACCAGCAGGATTAAGAATGTTGTGATGGGGGGGTTGTCACTTAGAGGAGTTAAAAGTATAACTATTGCACTGTGTTGTACAGCTGAAACTAATTCTAAAAAATGTGTATTTCATAATTAAAAAAAAGAATGTTGTGATGTTTAAAATGCAGATTAGGTGGTAAAAGAATAAGGATCTCATGGGAGGTTAGTCTGCTTGCAGAGAAGTGTTCAGTCAATTCAGAGTTAAGACTTTGGACAGTGTGCGGAGTTTGTAAGTAAAAGTCATGTTTTTGCATAAGCATTCCTAGGGCTTGGTCATCTCATGCACAAATAAGATGAAAGGTTTTGAATAGTTAGGTAACCTTAGGGCAGGTTGTTCTTGCAGCCCTTGGCCTTATAAAAGTCTGCTCATGTTTATTTTCTCAAGGAAAGGGTTCAGGGACTAAAATTTTAGTAAATTCATAGAGTGGAGAAGCCAATAAAGAAAAATTAGGGACCCATAGTCTGCAATAGCCAGACAGATGTAGAAATCCACAAAACTGTCACTTAGTTGTGGGTCTAGGAAATTCTTGGGTTAGTTTAATTCTCTTTGGAGATAGCTGGATGATTCCTTTAGCGCTTCTATGACCTAGGTAACAAACAGTGTCTAGAGATAATTGTAATTTTTCCTTAGATACTTTATGTTTCTTTTCTGCTAACTTTTGTAGAAAATAAATGAAATTCTTTATGGACAACTTTTTGGTAACTGAGCATAGCAAGAGATCATCCACATATTGTAAAAGGGACAATTTCCCGGAGAACTAGAGGGTACTGAAATCTTGGTGGAGTACTTGGGAAAAATAATAAGGGACCTCAGGGAACTTTTGAGTCATGACTACCCAGGTATACTGTTGATGGTCCCAAGTAAAGACAAATAGATACTGGCTGTTGGGGTCTACAGGGATTCTGACAAGTCTGAACAGAGGTCTACAACAGTGAACCATCTTCAATCTGATGCAACTTGTGACAAAAAGGTGTTCGGGTTTGGAATAACCAGAAACTATCTTGTTAATAGCTCTCAAGTCTTGGACAAATCGCCATCCCTGCCCATTATGTTTTTGGACTGGCAAGTTGGGCCCAGCTGTTTGTTCCACATGGCAGGTAGAAGATGGCCAACCCATAACTCCCAAGCATACATCTCCTCTGTTCAAGTGACTTTCCCAGATTGAGTTGGACAGTCCTCATTCTAATTACAGGTTTCAGAGAGAGAGCTAGAGGCCCTATTTTTGAAACGTAGAGTTGTCCACTTGGAGGTGAGGTGGCAGACATCTCAGGGGAGGTACTTTAGGTACTTTAGCTCTCTTGACTATAGAGATATTCAGGTCCTACACTGTAGTTTTTCACTGACTGAAGGACAATAACTTGTCTACCTACTTCAGGCCTGGCAGCCAGCCTCAGCCTTCCAGGGACAGTTCCGCTCACGTGGAAAGAGCCCTACATGGATTCTGACGTCCTGGGATGGGATAGACCTCCCGTTCACCACTTACTAGCTGTGTGACCTCGGGCAAGTTATATAACCTCCCTGAACCTCTTGTGTACTCATTTTAGAAAGACCAGAAAATACAAACACAATTGTAACTAGAAAAAGAAAACCACACTCTTTGTCCCCTTCTTTCTGCCTTTCACCAGGCTCCTTTTTATGTAACGCGCACAAGCACAAACTGGAGGAGTCTAAGGGTTTAGTTTCAAAGCTTTGGCAGGGCTTTTGTGTCTTTGTGTAGAAAGGGGAGAAGCCGTTAAGAGGTACCTGACTCTTCAATAGGCCTGCTCATTATTCCCAGCAGGCCTGAGAGAACACAGTTTGGAAGGCCAAGGATCAAAGAAAATAAGTACAACTGTTCTGCATTGCAAATAGAAGTCCTAACTCCATTGTGAGAGAGGCAGCTTTGCAAATTATGGGGTAGAGGGAGTGAGGCAGTTTAAGCAGGAACAATTAGTGAAATTTAAGAGTGGAGAATTGTATACACCTCCTGAGGAAGGTGGGTGAGGGGATGTTATATAGGACAGATGGGGGAGGGAGAGGTTTCCCCTTCCTGTTCTGACACAGCCAGTGGCAAAAGGGCCACCTCTACGCCACAGGGACCCTTAAAGGAAGTTAGTAAAGGGTGCTCCCTCTCTGTGTGGGTACAGGGTTTGGTGAGTGGAGTGTGGGCTGGGCACGTTATGCACCGCACTATCTCCATGCTCAGTGGCCCTGGGTGCCAGCGCTCATTGGAGACTATTGGGCTGTAAGGAAGATCGGCCAACAGGAGTGACCCCAAATGGAGACAGAACAAGGGTGAGGCCCGGGACTCTCTCCATCTCAAGACACACCTGGTGGGATGAGAAAAAGAGAAGCCAAACACAGGATTCATAGGTAGCCCAGATCCCTACCTTCTGAGATTACCTAAAATTGCCTCTGACCTCCAATCCCAAACACTATGGAGAAAACCCACAGATTCCTTAAGAATCCGGTTAATGCCCAGAGATTACATATCCCTCTGGGTTATTGCTTCCTTCCACATGTATGATCTCACCTCTTTCTCCAAGTTTTACAAAAGCTAATCATACTAAGCATTCTTTTGAGTAGTAGGTATCATAGAAGACTGGTGAGGGTGGGCAGTAGGGAGAAGATGAAGAAAGTGTTTACACTGAAGTGATGTACACTTAAACTATGCATAAGGGAAAACGCCAATCTTCAAATTCTTTCCAGTTATCCTGCCATTCTACAGGTGTTTCACTGACATTTGACCACCAGAATTTTGCTGGCTCCCATCTCTCTCCCCTTTTTATATCTCTTCCTCTTTCTAGAATTGCCTTCTGTACTCCAAATTTGTCTTCCTCTATTACGCACAGTAATTTAGCTCTTCCCAACTCTGAATTTGCAACATAGATATCTAAACACATCAAGTGGGGGGGGGCTTATATTTAATGGAGTCCAACCTTCTCATAATAGCATTACATATGACACAGTTGTAAGAACCTAAGGGACAAAAAAATGTTAGTTTTTTCGAACATGCAATTTATTGGTGAACCTCTTGGGTAATGTGATATTTAATAAATAGGAGGCATAGAATATTAGGTAAAGTTAGAAGTAGAGTGATTTTTTAGCCAGGCTGAAAACTTGAGTTTTCACCTTGACCTCCTCCACACTGCTGGGAGGTGTAGAACAGTCTGCATATGTAGTTCAGTCAGCAATATACTGATCTTTTATTAACTTGATCTGTAAATAGAAATTAAGGCCTCTCACTAAAGAAATCTTTGATTTGCCACTCCCGGAAGTATGAGAGAGATGAAGTTGGGTTATTTGGGGTCTGAGGATTATATAGTTTTGGGGGGGTACTTTTTATAATGGTGATTTTGAAACATTAAAAAAATTACTAATAATGTAACTCAGTGAGTCTTCAATATCCTGCTTTGGAGGTGATGAAGAGGAGGGGTGCTATACCCAGGAAGTGCTAAGACTAGTTAGTTCAGTTAATTTGTACAATTTTGTGTAAAGATAGAGCTACCGAAACTAATGAAAATCCAGAGTGTTTTTGATTGTCGATAACTTGGGGGCGGAGATCAAAGCAAAAGAGAAGTTTAGTAGGTGAGTCTGCTGTGTTCCAAGAAGTTCAAATATATCCTCCCTGGACTTCAGTGACTCATAGCTCATTTCTGGGTAGAGCAGCAGGCCAAGTGGAAACTACCTATACAAACTGGTCTCTAGCTGTTCTGCAGAAAAGAAATGATCAAACTGACATGCAGTTTCATAATCAAGATACTTAAAATTATCTTTTTTAGTGAGATCTCTCAGATCCCTATACAGCTGGCAATCTGCCAGGATTCTTGAAAGGACAAAAAGTGGTGATTACTGAGTTAAGAGTGTGGATGTTGAGTGACTTGGAATGGTTAGAACAGGTTTCTCAAGGGGTCAGCAAAATAGAAGGTGCCAAGAACACAGCATGTTCTGCTCTTTTTCTCTAGCTCCTCAAGTTATCAACATCCTGAATCTCCTTTTCCTGGTAGTTATCAGAAAACCTAGGAAGAGGGGTTGTAAACTTGGTTGTAAACAAATGGGGTCCTTTTAAAGATAAGAGAATATAAAAGTATGAATACAAAATTAGGTACAGGGCCTTGGAAGGCTCTCATGCAAGGAAGGGGTCCTAAATCTTAAGTCTCATTATTAGCTTCACAGTAAATATGTCTCTTCCTTCCTTAGATTTAGGAAACTTTTTTTGTCCACTGTATTTCTGGCCATTGGTCCTTCTAGAAGGCATCATGGGGAAGGACCAACATCTACCATATTCATTCTTACTGAGTGGTGGACTAACATCAAAGCAGCAACCCTGGGTTCATCATAGGAACCAGCCTTTCAGCAGCTCATCAAAGGTCAATTTGGTAATGAGAGAAGCAAGTAGAACAGCAGGAACCTATCTGGAAAACACTGGGTTATTTACGACTGTTTTTTCCAGCATCCTCATGCTGATGGCTCAGAGGTTGTTGGCGCTAGCTGCACAATGAAGTGTGGAGAAGAGTCAAGACGATTAGGCCAAGCTCTGCTATTTATAACTTCCCCTAGCAGCACCACCTTCCTCGTTTTTAAAATTTGCTAGTGATGCAACATCACACCATTTTTATGAGATAGCCCCTGGTTTCCTAGTGTGACCAGGCATGACACAGGAGGCTGTTTTCCAGTTACCTTTTAAATTGGCTCATTACTATATATCTAATATGATCTCATTTATATCTTGAAAAGTTCCCTCTGTTTGTTGTGTGGAGAGCTGATAGTGGGGACAAGAGTGACAGCAGGCAGATGAGTTATGGGGCTATTGCAGTAAGTTAAGCAAGAGATGATAGGGATTTAGACTTGGTTGGTAGGACTTCAAAAAAGAGGTTGGATTCTGGGTATCTTTTGAAAGGAGGGTCAACAGGACTACTAATGAACTGGATGTGGAGTGAGGGAAGAAAAACAGGATTCAAGGTTGCTTCCTAGGGTTTTGGCCTGAACTACTAGATAAAATTTCAGAGAAGGGGAAGATGGGGGCAAGTGCAGCTTTGGAAAAAATAAAATCAACAATTCTCCTTTGATCATGAAATTGTCCAAGTCAAACTACACATATTATGGGATACCTATTTTAAACAATGCAAATGTTCACTAAAATATTCATCTATTAAAGAACAAGCTCTATAAATACCAATGCAAATAATATATTTATATAAATAAATTTCGTTTCTTTTATCCTGACATGGAGAAGTCCATGTCCTGTCAGTTTTATAACTAGGTCAGCATAACCAAATTCCACTTCCTCTGGAGACTTTCAAGTTTAAAAAAATATTGGGTTGTCGGAAAAGTCATGACATATTTTTTCTATGTTTTTCATTGCAAAAATGTGTCATGACTTTTCTGACAACCCAATAATATATAAGAAGTAAACTAATGACCATCATGTTTGCAGGCCAAACAATGATATCTAAAAGGCAAGTCTCAAGAGTTAATTATCAGCAATCGACAATTCTGAAAGAGAATCTTCTTGTTAAATGGGGAAAAGTCTTCTATGTACCTTCTCATTAATTAATTAGATTAATTAATTAATTAGTGTAGTTCTCACATGCAAACAAAAAATATACTCAACTCCTCCCCAAAAGAGACAACATATGTCCAGTTACGCATCCATTCCTTCCCTGGTTACATTTGCTTATTTAACAAACATGTAATAAATGTCTTTAATGTACTAGGCACAGTGCTAGGTTATGAGAACACAATTATGAGCAAACACCTGCTCTATCCCTAAGAAGCTTGCAGTCGAGTTGGGGAGACAGAAAAGTAAACACATGGGGACTTTCAACTTTAGCCGCTTGGAACACTAGATAACCGCAAAATGATATTCCCATGATAAACTCTTACAAATGCTAGTTAACGTGTAAGGAAATACTCAATTGAACTTGTAGGAAGAAAGAGAAATCTCCAGGATCCAAAATGAAGCAAGAGGTGAAAAATAGAGTGGTAAGCATAAAAGCAGATGATGTAGCTATCCTGGGAGAGGACTTAATCCCAGTAAAATCTAAAATATTTTAGGATTGGGCCGGCCGAGTGGCGCATTGGTTAAGAGTTGGCTTGGGATGCCAGCTCTGAGCAGCAGGACCCCGGTTCGGATCCCACATGAGGGCCAGTGACGCTGTGCCCTCTACACCTAAGATGGTGAACAACAGCTTGACCTGGAGCTAGGCTGCTGTGAGTCGCCAGTGACGGCGTAGGCTGCAGTGGGGCTGGCCGGCAGCTGGCGTGAGCTTTCGTGAACTGCTGGGAGCCGCTGGGAGTGGCAGTTCAATGGCAGATGAGCAACTGCCTCACCCGGGAAGAGCGCAATGATCACAATACCAACATGGGCCAGTGAAGCAACGCCCTCCACAACTAGACTGAAGAACAAAAGAACAACAACTTGTGTGTTCCCCTTTCCTGATTCCCCAAAGCTGTTCCCTTCCCCAATTCCCAAATAAAATCTTTAAAAAAATAAAATAAAATATTTTAGGATCTATTTAATGTGGGAAGGGACATACAAGGGCATGGACACCAGGAAGTGAGAATCACTGGGTGCTATCTTGAAGGCTGGCTATCACAACTCACCTGGCAAAGCACTAGACCGACTGAGAAGCTGGCCAGTGACAAGAGAATGTGGAATGGGTGGGGGAGGAGAGAAGTCACAAATACCATAATCAGTTTTCTTAGTGAGGACTGTTGCCTCTATTGATATTTCCCTCCTTGCTGTGTCATGGATATTTTTTTCTCTCTTATTGAGGTATAACCTTGTAAGATAATAGCAAATATACATATTGTTCTCTGCCCCCAGTTCCTGGCATGGAGCTCCTAAAAATCCTTGTAATTTCCTAAAATAAGAGCACTAGAAGCATCTTTTGTTCTAATATTTGGTCTTTGACCCCGGTTCCTGATACAGAGTTCCTCAATCTCTTGGGATTTCCTGGGTGATAATAGTGTCTTTTGTTCTAATGAGGTGACTCTTGGTGGGCTCCAGCATGGGGGCTGTTCACCAGAAAGACCAAGCCATGATTAGAAGCTTGGAACTTTCAACACCACCTTCCATTCTCCAGAGAGGGGAGAGAGGCTGGATTGAGTTAATACTTGAGCATGTCTATGTGATGAAGCCTCCCTAAAACTCCCAATAGTATGGGGTTTTGAAAGCTTCCAGTAGGGCGAACACATAGAGGTGCTGAAAGGGTGGTGCATCCAGAGAGAGTATGGAAGCTCTTTGACCCTTCCCACATACCTGGCCCTATGCATCTCTTCCATCTGGATGTTCATCTGTATCCTTTATCATACCTTTTATAATAAACTGGTAAAGAGTAAGTAAAAGGTTTTCCTGAGTTCTGTGATCCATCTTGCAAATTACTCAAATCCAAGGAGGAGGTTGTGGGAACCTTCAATTTATAGTTGGTTGGTTAGAAGTACAAGTGACAACCTGGACTTGAAATTGGTGTCTGAAGGGGTGGGGGACAGTCTTGTGGGACTGAGCCCTTAACCTGTGGGATCTGACACTATCTCCAGGTAGATAGTGTTAAAATTGAGTTAAATTATATTACACCCAGCTAGTGTCAAAGAGACTTGCTTGTTGTTGGAGGTAGGGTGGGGTAGGGGAGGGACACACCTGATGTCAGAAGTGTGACTGTAAGAGTAAAGGAGAGAGGAAATGACTACCTCACTAGTTGTCTGATACCTCCAAACAGATGGGGTTTTTTTGTTTGTTTTACCCAGCTTTTCTGAAGGATGTGTAAAACCAGTGCACGGAAGTAGGTCCTGGTGGGAATGGAGAGGAAAGCAAACTTCAGCTCAACAGGAGGAAAAAAAAAATTCCCCCCCCCAAGGATTTCTGTCCAACAGTTGAGTGAGCTAAGCAAGAGGCTCTTTATTTTTGGATCATTTTAGGTAGACAGGACTGAACTATTAGAAGTGATTTTATAGTCCTAGATGGAAGGTGATTGAGATCCCAGATTTTTTGAGATTCATGACAGGTAAAATTATGGGAAAAAATTGGGAGCCCATCATAAGGTTGTCAGCACTTTAGGACATTTTAAAAATTCTGGGCATCATTTTCTGTCATTATTATTTTATAAAAGAAAACACATCTAATGTTAAAAAAGAAATCAAGATATAATATATTGGGTTGTCGGGAAAGTCATGATGCATTTTTGCACTGAAAAACATAGAAAAATACATCATGACTTTCCCTACGATCCAATAGGTACAAAGGACAGTCATTCCCAAGAAAGCATTACACTAACATATACCATAATTTTTCAGTTCACATTTTAATATTTTTGAAATCAGGATGTATCTTAAAATCATGTATGTATTTAATCTGATAATGCTCCCCCCCCCTAAAAACCTGTTATTAGATTAATGATGTCTTAGTAATGTCAAGTGTCACAGAACTTGGGGGAGGGGGAAGAGAGAATCATCTGCCAAAAAAAAAAAGAGTAAAGGAGAAACACAGGAAGAAGACTTGTTTTTTTTTCTTCTCAAACTTACATATAGTAATATGAAGAAAGTCATATATATTTAAAAAGTAATTATCCTTCTCTTTCCTTTTCCCTTCCCCTAGAATTGTGCATGGTGTGGGTTGGTGATGGTTAGGTTTGTCGTTTTTTTCCCATAAGTTGCTCAGTACAGAGAAGGATCATGATGAAACCAGGGAAGGAGGAATGGATGCCATAACTGGACATGGGTTGTCTCTTTTTGAAAGGAATTGAGTGTATTTTTTGTTTTCATGTGAGATAATTATATTGTCAGACAGAAGCATTTAAAAAATTATACATGGTATGAAAAAAAGTGGGAGGGCACTGCCTGGCAACTTATGCTTGGAATGCAGAGAACATCTGTCGTTTTTCTCTATCAGCATTCCATCTCCTTTTGTAGAATGCCTCTTCCTCCACTGCACACTGGCTTGATGGGGCTGTCAATCATTGTTCTCTGCCCTTCCTTAGTCAGAAGATGGTATCCAGTCCCAACTAGACCAACTGAAAG
Source organism: Hipposideros armiger (assembly GCF_001890085.2). Lineage (NCBI taxonomy): Eukaryota > Metazoa > Chordata > Mammalia > Chiroptera > Hipposideridae > Hipposideros > Hipposideros armiger. The sequence goes on from NW_017731432.1 coordinate 158,263, forward strand.
TGCTTCCTCTGGAAGAATATTTTAGTGGGAGGGAGGAGGATGGAAAGCTCTTGAAGCAGATTCATTCTGGGGCAGCATCCTGAAGAGACTTTCTATTTGTTTCTGTTACCTACATATCCAGAACTGCCCTGATTCTTGAATATCTTGATACTTGTCTGCTCAGACTGTCTTTTGATTTTGTGAATTTTCCTATTTTCTTTCAATAAGTTCCTTCATGTTCCCCCTTAAGTTATCCAGAGTTGGTCTGTTGCTTGTAGCAAAAGACTTTAACTAGTAGTTGGTCCCTTAGCATTAAGCTCAATTAGGAGGTTTCCACAGCAAAACCTCCACCTATCTATTTAAATCTGTCTTAGTCAGCGCAGGCTGCCATAACAAAATACCACAGCCTGGGTGGCTTAAAAAGAGTTGTAGGACTTTGCACTAAACTATTCACGGGATGGGTGTGGCAGACATTGGTCAACAATTCAGTGAATCTCCTACCTCTTCCTCCTGGGCACTCATTAGCTTACATTTCTCAGCCTCTCTTGCAGATAGGTATCGCCATGTGCTTGAGGTCTGGCCAGTGGAATCGAAGACAGTTCTCCATGCTCCTTCTCCTTCTGTGTCAACTTTGTTCAGTCACAATGGAGACACACAAGTTGCTGTATTTTTCTTGTGAATATGCAGGAGTTCCTTCTCTTTTCTAGATCAGGGATCAACAAACTATGGCCCACCCACAGACCAAATCTGGCACACCTCCAGTTTTTGTAGATAAAGGTTTATTAGAACACAGTCATACCCATTCACTTACTGTCTTGGCTGCTTTCCTTCTATAATGGTAGAATTGAATAGTTTTGTCAGAAAGCATCTGGACCACAAAGCCAACCTGAAATATTCACTGTTTATCCTTTATAGAAAGAGCTTTCCAAACTCTGTTCTAGATAATAATCTCTTATTGGTATTAGACATGGAAAATATCATTTCTCATTTTGTCATCTGTATTTTAACTTTGTCCATACAGTCTTTCATGGAACCAAAAATCTAAGTTCAGAAGAATGTTGCCTATGGTAAAATACAAAATGGAAAGTATACTTAATGCATGGGGTGAATTTGGCTAAGGAGATTTCTAGTCAGAATATTCAAAGTGCCAACTGGTCTCTTTTAGCTATTAATAATAACATACAGGAAGAGAGAGGTACGTTAAAAAGGGAAGTGTTCAGTTTTCTAGTAGAATTTAGAGGATATAAGAAGGGCTCAGGGCAGTCTTTCTAGCTAAAGGTTTTTCAAAGGAAGAATACTCTTAAGATAAAGATTAAGTCAAAAGTGCATTAAAAGACTCTTTGTTAAGACTTTAGAAAGTTTAAGTGCATGTTTCATAGATCTGCTGAAGTAAATAAAGTCACTTCTAAGAATGCTAGAATGCCTCTTTGACTCTTTTTTTACTAGACAAGAGAGCTTTCAAGAGTCTCAGGATGTTTCCTATAGTATACTGAGTCTCAGACCAAGGTAGAGAGGGGCATATCTTGAAGACATTTGTGGGTGTGGCTTTTGAGAACCTAAATAAAATTAATAGAAAACACAAAAATTTAGAACTGCATTTGTAGAAGCACCATGAGCTTTAAGTAAAAAGGACAGTTCAAAATGAAAGGAGCCCTTGGAAAGACCAACTTTCGCTGGGCAAGAAGCAGGCTGTGAAAGCTACACAGCAACAAATTTGAGCCACTTCTTATGGGAAAGGAAGGATGGCTCAAAGTGAAGAACCAAGAGTCCAGAAGGCATTGCTAAGAGCCACACAGAATCACTCCCAAGGAGCAGGGTTGGGTTCCAATTAAAGAAATGGAATCTTGTACCTGGCTAGGATTTCACAATTGTTATGTGCTTCCTGTTCTTGAACAAAAGCATTTATTGCAGTTATCTTGTCCCCATAACAACCTCATATGCTGTGCTTGTGCTGCAGACAACTTGACTTTTTATTTCACAGATCTTCAGATCAGGAAGAATCACTCCCAAGGAGCCCTATCTAAAGAGCTTCATCTGCTGCTAGACCTCATTTAGATGGTAAGATTCTGAACTTTGAGCTGATGCTGTAATGTGATAAGACTTTGGAGTCTTGGGAGGAGGCGAGTGTCTTTTGCACATTCAATGGATGTGAATTATGTTGGCCAGAGAGTGGGCTGTGGTAGTCTTTAAATATGTACACTGTCAGTCTCTGCTGTATCTGTACTATATCTTTTTTTCTCCAAAAGTTTTTTTATGCCTTTTTTTCATCATTTCATCAAAGGTTTGTCTATTTGATTACTGTTCTCAAAGAATCAAATTTTGGCTATGTCAATCTTTTTAAATCACATGTATTTGATTTTTTGCTTATTTAGCATTTCCTCTTATTTTTATTCTCATTACTTTTATTTTCTTTGGATCAGTTCTGTTGTTCTTTGTCTAACTTCTTCCACACGTCTTTGGAGAGCAGTTCTTCTTCTGCAATTCTCATAGGCCCTTCTTCCTGAGGGGAAACTTAGTGCTTTAAATGTTAACCTGTTTTCTTTTTTAATATAAGCACTCAAGGCTATGCATTAAGTGCATCCCACAAGTTTCAATACATAGTATTTTTAAAGCCATTCGGTTCTAAGTATTTTTTGATGTCCTATATAATGTCTTCTTCGCTCAGTTTAGCAGTATGTTTTAGATTTTCCAAACATACATGGTATTTTAAGTTGTTACTGTTATTGTGTTCCAATTATAACGTGGACACACGTGTGGTAAATATAATACTGATACTTTGTTATTTCAGACTTGTTTTTCAATAAGTCTGGAGCATGGTCTAGAGTATGGTCAATAGCACCATGGAAATATTTAATAAAAATATACATTCTCTGGGGCCGACCGAGTAGCTCGTTGGTTAAGAGTTGGCTTGGGGGCACAAGCTCTGAGCAGCAGGGCCGCCAGTTCGGATCCCACATGGGCCAGTGACACTGCACCCTCTACAGCTAAGATAGTGAACAGCAGCTCGACCTGGAGCTGGGCTGCTTTGAGTTGGAGACGGCGTAGGCTGCAGCAGGGCTGCAGTGGACTGGGACTGCTGTAAGCTACCACGAATGGCCGGCAGCCAGCGTGAGCTGCCATGAGCCACCATGAGTGGCTGTCCAATGGCCGGCAACCAATCTGCCTCAGCTGGGAAGATTGCAATGATCACAATACCAACATGGGCCAGTGAAGCGACGTCCTCCACACTAGACTGAAGAACAAAAGGACAGCAACTTGTCTGTTCCCCTTCCCTGATTCCCCAATGCTGTTCCCTCCCCCAATTCCCCAATAAAATCTTAAAAAAATAAATTAAAAAATAATATATATTCTCTAATTTAAGTAAGGTTTTCTAAATATAGCCTATAAAATCAAATTTAAAAAATTTACTTCTTCATTTTGGATCCCCCATCATAACTGTATGTTACCTTTGACATCTTTTGCAGGGGGGTAATCCAGTTTTTCCTTCCTTTGTTAATGTGATATGAAATATTTGAAAATTTTATGGTATAGGCAGAGTGCTTGATATTAAACTATGAATTTGTAGAGTTTTACACCTAAAAGTTTGTCAATATTTTAAGACACTGGTATCTCATACCTTCTTTACATGAACAAATTGACTTCAAGTTTTAAGTTGGAAAGTCATTGCAAAATTGTTCAGAGACTTACTGCAACCATGTAATTTATAGAGAATTTTCAATACTTAGATTGAGAATTATGTACAGATTGTTTATAGTGTCTGTGTCCTGATCATCCAACAAAAATAATAAAATATTGGTTATAAAAAAGTCATGTGCCACTTTATGATGGGGATGTTTCTGAGAAATGCGTCATTGGGTGATTTTGTTGTGCAAACATCATAGAGTGCACTTACACAAACCTAAATGGTACAGCCCACTACACAGGTTATAGGCTAACTGTACATCATTGTCATATATGCGGTCCATTGTTGACTGAAAGGTTGTTATGAAGCAAAAGACCATGTTAGCATAGAAATAGAATTCAGAAAGTGTACATGGGAATTTTAGGAATGACAAAATGGTATTTTAATTCAGTGAGGAAGATATGGTTTACTTAATAAATGGCACTGGCACAATCAGCTATCTACTTGGAAGAAAATAGGACTGGACTCCCAAACTCACTACATTCTGGATTCATTAAAGATTTTTTAAAACATTAAAAAAAATAATTTACGTACCTTCATAAAGAGAACTGCTGTGAGGAGTGTAGGTAGCTGACAGCTTTCAAGTGCCAGCCCATTGGGATTTTCCATAGCATTCATGCCAAGTCACGCTCTCCCTGGGTGGATCCCAGCTAAGGACTGAGCCCAGTGGCCATGCAAGAGCAGGGCCATTTCTGCCTGGTGTGGGACTTCCCTAATGGGAAACCAGCCTGGCCAAGACTTTCTCTGAGCTGTCTGCACTACACTCTGAGGCTCTTCTTACCCAATCCTCCTTTCATACGTGTCAGTTATGCATCATGGTCTGAAGACTCTCCCCATCTACTCCTGCTTCTTCTCATCTTTATCTTTCACAGGCATTTCCCCTTTGAACTTCTGATTCCATCTTCGGCATCCATTTGCAAGAGGACTCAAATTTATACAGCTTCCAAGTTTTGGGGTGATTCATTATGCAGCAATAGATAATGAAACTGTTTGGTATGGATGTTGCCATAACAAAAGTCTAAAACATGTGGCATTGACTTTGGAACTGCATGGCAGACAGAGGCTGGAAGGGCCTGGAGGAGAAAGGTCAGAGGGCCTCAGTAAGTGTTAGCTGAGGCCTCAGGGGCTGGGAGGAGGTTGTGGGTGGGGACTCAAAGGAAAGTGAGGAAAATGCTATTGAAAGCTGGGAAAGAGGGGTTCTTTCCCAGAAAGTCTGGCAACGCTGTCACGTGAGGTAATATAGAAAATAAGAAATATCCCTAATAAGCTCAGTGACTTAGCCAAGGAAATTTTTAGGCAGAATACTGAAAGTGCTATCTGCCTTCTATATGCTGCTTATAATAAAACGTGAGAGGAGAGAGATAAACTACAAAATAAACTTAAATGTAAAGGAGACCACATATTATATGATTCTATTTCTATGAAACGCCCAGAATAGGCAAATCTGTAGAGACAGAAAGTCGACTAGCGATTGCCTATGGCTGGGCAGGAAGGGTTGGGAGGAAATGAGGAGTGACTGCTAACGAGTATCAGGTTCCTTTCTGGGATGATGAAAATGCTGTAAAATTGATTGTGGTGACGGTTGTACAAGTCTGTGAATATACTAAAGTCCATTTAATTATAAGTTTTAAATGGGTGAAGTGTATGGTATGTGAATTATATCTCAATAAAATACATACATTTATCGAGGACTTACTGGACTTGCATATAAAACTGGTTTTCACTGTCAGCTTCTCCAGTTGGTAAATGTTTCTAAAATTAAGAAATGCTCTTGGCAAAAATAAAATAAAATCCAAGACACTGTCATGAAAACATTATCTAAAAATGAAGCTAAGGGTTAGGACTTCAAAAAGATCTAAGGAGGTCTCCCCAAGGACCTTCAGGGTATTATTTCACAGCAGTCTCTCGCGGAGCCCAAGGTAGAGAAGAAATTCTCTAAAAGAGAGTTCTGGCAGTGGCTTTTGTTGAATGGAGTGGATTATAAATTGATGCATAAAAATCCCACAAAGCTTTTACAGGAATTGCTCTGGCAGAAGCATCATCAGTTCAGACTGACAGGGACATAGACAGTCTAAAATGAAAAGGGGCTTGGGTACCCCTACCCTGTTATAGGCAGGGAGCAGGCTGAGAGGGCTACTCAGTTGTAAATTCAATTTTTTTTTTTTTTAAGCTGAGCCATCCTGACACCTGTTGGCAGCTCAACGGCAGCTCAGCTCGGGCCGGGAATAGAACTGGCGACCCTGTTGTGCAGAGCTCACACTCTTGAGCAAGCTCTTAACCAACTGAGCCACTCGTTCGACCCTGTAAATTCAATTTTCTTATGGAAAAGGAAGGGTGATTCAGAGGGTGAAACCAAGAGCCCAGACATGGGAGCCAAAATCCACAGTGAAAAAGAATGACTCTCGGGCAATTGCACTAAGCTCTAATCAACATATGCTTGTGGGACTTCTGAATTGGTTCTGTTGTGTGCATCCCTCTTTCCCGCTTTTTGAAAAGGAATGACTCCAGAGGTTATTCCCACCATTCGTTGTATGTACAATGTATGAAGGGGAGAGATAACTTGCCTCTTCAGTTCACAGATCTCCTGTATAGGGAAGGGAGGGTGTCAGGGAGAGATGGAATTAGGAGATAAGATAAATGAATATAGCTCAGGCAAGAGATGATGGTGGTTTGGAGTAGATGGCAGTAGAGAAAATGATAAGTGGTGAGATTCAGAATATATTTTGAAATTGGAGCCCGCAGGCTTTGTTGATGCACTAGAAGTGGGACATGAGAGCAAAAAGAATTATATATACTCCACAGTCTTTAGCTTAAAGAACTGGGTGAATGAACGTCCCCTTCCAATCCCTTTTGACTGTCTCCTTTCAGAGCAAAAGTTTCAAGAGCAACCTACCCTGCTGTCTCCATTTCCTCACCTTTCACTTCTCATCCTACTCCTTTGTAGTCTCTGCCTACTACCACTCTGCAAAATGGCTGTTGATAATATCACCAATGGCCGCCATGTTTCTAAAGCCAATGGACATTTTTCTATCTTTTTTATTTTTATCTCTCTATTGCATTTAGTACGGGTATCCACTGCCCTTTTGAAGCATTTTCTTTCCTTGGCTTTCTTGAACAGTGTGCTTTTCTGATTTTCTGCTACCTCTCTGGTTGTTCCTTCTAAATAGCCTTTCCTGGCTTCTCTTCTCACTATTAATGTAGCCCCTCAGGGGCCCTTTTCTTGTCTTGCTTTATACGATTTCAATCTTAAGACTCCTAAATCCATACCTTCTAGCCAGACTTGCCTTCAAAGCTCCAGTTCTATATGTCTATTTGCATATTCAGGAAATCCCACAGATACCTCAAACTGAATATGCCCAAAACAGAAATCATCACCTTTCCCCATCAATCTTACTCTTCCTCCAGTGTTCCCAGTCTCTATAAAGAAATATCATCTGGAGCCGGCCAGATGGGTCAGTTGGTTAGAGCATGTGCTCTTAACAAGAAGGTTGCTGGTTCAACTCCTGCATGGGATGGTGGGCTGCATTCCCACCCTCCCCACCCCCCACCCTGCAATTAGATTGAAAATGGCGAATGGACTTGGAGCTGAGCTTGCGCCCTCCACAACTAAGATTGAAAGACAACAACTTGACTTGGATCTGATGGGTCCTGGAAAAACACAACGTTCCCCTTCTCCAATTCCCCAATAAAATCTTAAAAAAAAAAAATAAAAGAAAGAAATACCATCTACCAAGTTGCTCAATAGTCTACTTGACTACTCACCCTCTCTCATACACACTCATGTCTAGCTTCTGTAATTGCCACCTCTTAGATCACTGGCTCTCAAATCTGTCCGTTTCTTTCCACCTACTGCTGCCACCGTAGTCCAAGCCACCACCATCTCTTGCCCAGACCTCTGTGTTAGACCCCCACCCCCAATCCCATTGGCCTTGCATCCATGTTGGCCTCCATGCTGTGGCCAGAACATTCTTGTTCAAACACAAATAGGACCATGCATGTCTTCATTCTAAGTCTTTCGATGACCTCCTAATACCCTTGGAACATAGTATAAAATCCTTAATATAGTTTATAAGAGTTTGCAAGATCTAGACTCTGCTTTCTCTTTCCTGCTGAGCTTTCTCTCACCTTTGGGCCTTCACACTTTTTATCTCCGCTCAAACACTCTTCTCTAATCTCTTTGTTTGGCTAACTCTTAGTCATCCTTCAGGTCTCAGATTAAATAACATTTCTTCAGGGCAGTCTGCCCTAATTACCCCAGATTAAGCCAGCTCACTCTGTTTCCTTAACCTTCTGAACTTCTGTTTGGCTGCCCTTTTTTGCTTGTGGTTCTTGTAATTATTTAGCGGAATATCTCTTTCATGTCTGTCTTCCCCACTAGGTTGTTAGCTCCATGATGACAGACTCTGCATATTTTACTCACCATTGTATCCACAGTGCCAGCAGTATCTGACACGTACTTAGATGCTCACTAAGTATTTCTGGACTGGCTGACAATCACGGAAGACCCAAGTAGCACTGGTCTTGGGCACAGACTAGAATTGCCTGAGGTTATACTCCCATCCCTTCCCTCCTTTAAGGGAAGTTGTAAGGGCAGGGGAAATGGGTAGCCTGATGACTTCAAGCACTGTCTACAATATGAAAGAATACTTATCGGTTTACTCATCAGAGTGAAAAATTAGAAAAAAAACCATAATAGCCCCTAAATGTGTAACAGGCTTCATGTATTATACCAGTTGTTTGAAAGTATTGTCTAATATAGCTAATCCTTATTTTTCAAAATGAACCTTGCATGGGGCTCAAAATGTAAGTTGCATTAAAATGGGGCTATTCTAGTTGAATGAAGGATGGGACAGAGCTTGATCTCTTAGGCCTCCCCAGTTTTCCCTTTCCCCTCTCCAGTTTTTCTGTCCATCCTCCCCCGAATCTTGAAGGCTTCCCAGTTCCTGGAGTTATTCTCTCTTTTATAGTCAGGGCATTGTTTCTGCCTGCGTTTCCATGAGGCACTCACAAATGCTTTGTTGTATTGTTGTTAAACTGGCTCAAATTGGTTTTCCTGTTACTTGTAATTAAAAAAATAACAAAACCCAAATAAAAAAACCTTAAATAATACCATTGCAGCTTGAGATTCACCTATGTAATGGAAAGAGAATTGGCTTTGGAGTCAGAAAACTGATTTCTAATCTAGGTCCTGACTTTGAGCAAGTTAACCATTTTCAACTCAACCACCTCATCTGCAAAGGGGATTATACTTAACTTTTGAGACTATTAAAAATAAAAATACTAATTTATTAAAAGACTCGGTATTGACAACTATTAAATAAGTAAGATTAAGGCCTTATTAGAAGTCGCTTCTCCCTCCAACTTGGAGTGGATGACTGGATTCAGTGCAGCCCAAATTAGCAAGGCTGCCATCATGTGGCGATTTGCTGATACACTGTCCAATGTCATTGGCACATTTCAAGATGTTCCAGAACCTAAAGCTACATGAAAGGATGGCAGACATACCAGAGACATTGGAATAGAGATAATAACTAAAGACATGAGACAAGGGGAATTCATCATTGGAAAGAGCAAGGGAATAAAGAACCTCAGACTGAACTTTTAGGAACTGTCACATGCAGCACCAAAGTCAGGAAAAGGGACAGAAGAAGAGGAAAGTGGGGGAGAACTGAACAAGTAGTTCAGTGTATCACTTAACCCAGGATTGATATATACATTTACGTCGATAGTAACCTGACCCTGTCTTTTGTTTTTCTCAAGATTTCAACTGCCATTAACAAAAGCCAACTGATATCATAATCCTTATAATACCATTGCCCAGGCTACTCAAATGCTACCCTTCCTCTTAAATCAATGCTTCACCTTCCTTCTACATCTTTTTTTTTTTTTTTTTTCTGAGCCATCCTGCCACCTGTTGGCAGCTCAGTGGCAGCTCAGCTCGGGCCGTGAATGGAACCGGCAACCCTGTTGCTCAGAGCTCACACTCTTGAGAGAGCTCTTAACCAACTGAGCCACTCAGCCAGCCCCTTCTACATCTTATTACAGTATGCCACTGGTAAGAATTTTAGTAATTATGAAGCTACTGCGTATCAAGGGTTATCACCACTCTACTTACCACCAAGATGAGGTCCTCATTGCTGTCTGACAGAGTTATAGAATCCCATCCTGAGACTCTGCTTTCCAGGATCACTCTACTACCAAATCTTTTAGACTTATTTTCCCCTAAAGGTAGAGCCTGAGACAAGGCTTGCAAATAGGTAGTTTACTTAGAAGTGATCCCAAGGAATAGGAGTGGGAGACTGGGAAGACTGAAACAGGCAAACCCGGAAAGGCAGTCCATGGATGAATGACCCAGAAGGTCACTGCTCCGGGCATGTGGGGCTCAATCCCTCTGGAGATACTCTGAGAAGTGCAGAATGTGCCTCTCAATTTTCCAACCAAGGAAAGAAAGAGGGAAGTATTCATTCACCAGTTCTTATCTTCGATGGTCAAGTGTTAACTCCCTTGCACTTTCAGGTTGGCACTTTCAGGTTGACACGAGTCAGAATGGCTGTGCAAGTTCCCAGGGCATTCTATGAGGTGAATTCCATGAGAGAAGCCCTGGGGCAGAAAGCAAGAGATACTTGGAGAAAGCAGTTGAAGCTTTGGGCTATCAGGTCACACCTGCATTCACCTGGTAGCCACAACAACGGCTGGAGTAGAAAGATGGGCCAGCCGGCATGAGAGTGCCTATAAATGGCCAGAAGTAAGAGACAACACCTTGCCAGATTGAAGTTCTGGCCTATAGGATGCACTATAAATTCTGAACCAGTAATCAATGTGTGGCAGTGTTTCACTCATAGCCGAAATAGATGTGTCCTAGGACAAAAAGAGTAAATGTGGAGTGGCAATTCTACTATACATAATTGACTGCTTTTAAATGTTTATCTTCATGTCTTCATGTCTCTGTGATTCTGAGCATGGCTATTCACAAGTTTTATTAGCCTCTGGAGAAATGCAGCCACCAGAGGACATAAAAATAGTTCCACTGGATTGGAAACTAAGGTTGCCATTTGCCAGTTTGGGCTTGTCATGCCAGTAGGTGAACAGACCAAAAAAAAAAAAAAAAGGTGAATTCAGTGGTATGCTAGAGCCTGCTCATACAGCTTTACAGGAGTCAATTATGTGCACATATCAGTTTCTTAGTGTTGCTGTAACAAATTACCACAAATTTAATGCTTAAAACAACACAAATTTATCTTCCAGTTCTGCAGATCAGAAATCTGAAATGAACTAAAATCAAGGTATCAACACAGCTGTGTTCCTTTTGGAGACTCTAGGGGGAAATCTCTTCCTTGGTTTTTTCAGCTGTTAGAGGCTGCACACATTCCTTGGTCTTATCACTAAGACTTCTGCTTTCCTGTTACTGTTACACCTCCTTTTCTGATTCTGATTCTCCTGCTTCCTTCTTTCCCTTATAAGGATCCATGTGATCACACTGGGCCTAACTGGATAATCCAGGATAATCTCCGCATCTCAAGATCCTGAATTTAATCACATCTGTAAAGTCCCTCTTGCCTTTTATAATAGCAAATTCACAGACTCCAGAGATTAGGGTGTGGATATCTTTGGAAGGACATTATTCCACATACCACAGTGCATTTCTCTCAACTCTACATTCAGTGACATAACATTGGTATCTTTTTTTTTTTAAAGATTTTTATGGGGGAATTGGGAAGGGGTAACATTGGTATCTTAAAATTGTCCATGGTGGGAGTATTTACACTATAGAAGTTGGCAGATACTACCAATCAGATTTTATCCCTGGAGAGCTTATTGTTAAGCTTTACCTACATATCTCTGATTGTGATGATTAACTGGGGTGAATGAGCCTATTATCAAGGCAAAAGGAATTGTCACTATGCAATAGAGGAAGGAAAGATTATGGATATAATTCAAAGGATACCTAGAGCACTTCTTAGTACTGCCATGTTTAGTGCAGAAAATCATGGAAATATCATACAGGCAGGACCATCAAGGTCTCCAGTCCCTCAGGAAAGAAAGTTTGGGTCACCTACAGAAAACTCATTTATGGCTCTAACTGTATGTTATATGATTAAGTTCTAGTTAATGCAATATAAGTGGAAGTGATTTCTGCCACTTCTGGATCAGGGCCTGTAAAACAGTATCATGCCCCCTTCATGCTCTCTTTCTTTTCTTATCACTGTGACCCTGATGAACTGGGGTGTTGGTTGAAGACAAAGAAGGTATGGAATGGGTAGTGGATATGCGAAGTCAAAACTATCAACTAATGCCTTATGATCAACTACAGAAAAGTTTCTTGTCATGTCAGTTCAACAGTTACATACTGTGTCTAACTTTCTTCTTTCCTTTCCTTCTCCCTACCCCCAATATATGTAGGACATGGTATGTTGTGGTGGTTGACTTTAAAGTTCAGTCCACAGACTGAAGAACACTAAAGCAGGATCATGATGGAACTGGAAGAAGAATGAACATTATTCAGCGATCCTGGACTTGGAGCTGGATAAAGTAACTGATGAGACTTTGGTTGATTTCTGTTTTGGGGTGGGGGATGAGTGTAGTGATGACAATTTAGGTGATAAAAGGGAGGGTTGTTTTTGTTAGGAATTTGATTTCGTTTGATTTTTTGAAGTGTAAGTATAGAAAGAAAGGTATATGTTGATGTTGGGAAGTTCCAGGGGTTTACCATCACGGACTTCTATCATTCTTATTGGACACTCAGCATCTGCGTCTCTTTCATATATTTGGGCAACATCCCAAACAGAGAGAGAGAGTGCACCTTATACCATCAAAGCTGACAATGCTCACTGTCACTTTGCTAGTGTTGTTGAAGACCAGCCAATCCCTTTCCCTTTGGTTTGCGTTCCCTGGGACAAGTGAGTTGTAGATGGGAGAAAAGTCAGTAAAGGGTTCATTAATGAGAGGGTTACGGCTGTGAGAAACTGGGGCTCAGTCCTTCTGGGGACTCTCAGAAATAGTGTGAATTGAACACCTTGGAAGTGTCCCTCTGAGGGACAAGGAAGCTGAAATATGTGTTGACTGTTGGTTCTGACTATGAGACAGAAAGCCGGGTATGCTTTGTGAGGTTCCTTAGAAAACTTTAACTTTCTAGTTTCAGATACCTACCTACCCCTTCCTCTTTTCTTTTTCCTTAAACACGATATGATGCTTGAGCTACAATAGCCATCTTGCAACTATAAAGGTAAATCAAACTGAATCAGAGATACCAGCTCTGATATTATTGAGCCAGTAAAACCGCCTACCTCCATTCTTCCTGTATGAGAAAAATATACTTAAAAAAAAAAGGTTACCACAGTGAACTTTTCTGTTATCTGCATCCAAAATTATTCATATTCCCAACTCATTTATCTAGTCATACAGCCAAGGACACAGGCCTAAACTTTGAATCTAAAGGTAGTATATAAAAAAGCAGACACTACAGGGAACCCTTCTTGTGATGGGGCAGTAGTGGCAGTGGTTATGGTGGCACCATCCACTGTGTTGACACTTCAGCTTAACAATAACCCACAGCCTTCGGACCAACTTGTGTTGACACTTCAGACCTTATTTTGCTTCCTGGTGGTCTTCACCAGGGACACAGACAATAGACTCTCTGTACTGAATAATAATTGTTACTCCTCACTGAGTATTTACTGTGAGCCAAGTATTTTATAAATTTTCTCTTCTAATTATATCCATCATTCAAGATGGATATTAATATTCTTCTCTGAGGTTAACTGACTTGACAAAGATTATACAGTGAGCAAGTAGCAGCGTTGGGACTGAGGTTCAGGTCAGAGTGATGCCAAAGCTAGATTTTTTTTTTTTTAAAGCTAGATCTTAACCAATACATTATATTGCCAATATTTCTTTTGTCAACCTATAATTTTTGGACTTGAGACCCTAACTCAAGCTGGAGCCTGGGGCCCATCCTAAGAGGGGAAGAAAGATGGGCTCGCATAGATTATTGTCTGTCATCAGCCCCTTCTGGCAGGGGGATACAGGATCTGCCCAAATGCAGACAGGCTCTGAGCCAGGCTGCACAGATGCAGACAATCCTCTGAGCCAGGCTGGGAAACACTCCAGATAAACTGCCAGACTTCTGTGTCTGAAACTCTGAAAGATAAGGAAGAATTTGGGGTGGTACCCTTAGAGACAAAGCGATTCTGCAGGCTTAGAATGTGCTGAAATCTAGGCAAAATGATAAAGTGGCAAAATACACGAAAAGGAGGCATGTGTGAGAATCAATCAACTTTATTGGCAATTCTTGCTCGCAAAATGATTAACTGTACTCCTTTCTCCCTTTCTCTTCCCAAGGCTGGATTTTGAAGTCTGAGGCTCAGGCTTCAAAACCCTGATCCAGTCTTCCTCCTACCTTCCATTCACCATCTCAGGGCCACTTTGGCCCCCTCACCCTTTTCATTTAGTCAAAAGTTCCATAAATACCTATTGAGTATTAATTTTGAGCCAGAGAGGCAAGGACTCTAACCTCAAGGTACTTACAGAAGGAAGACATTAAAAGATACTAATGTCACAAATAATTAATTAGGATTGTGAGACCTGCCCGGAAGGAAAAGTAGTCTTCAGTGGGAGTCTATCCCTGGGGAACTAGATCTAGTCTGAAGGTTCATATTCAAATCATCCCCTTTCCTTTTGTCTTCCTCCTTATCATCCTCTCCTCCTCACTATCCCCTTTATAAGAATGGTGTCTTCTGCATTGTCCCCTCTGTTGCATCCCCAGATCACAGCCTTATCTCAGCCCTTTCATACATTCTTGTATCTATCTTCTAACAGGTCTCCCTGCACCCCCCCTCCCTTTTTTTTTTTTTTTGCCCACTCAAGTCCATGCTCTTCACTGCAGCTAGAGTTGTATTTCTAAAATGCAATCTGACCAGTTCTTCCTTGCTTTCACATTAAGGTTTTACCTGTCTTGCCTGGCACAGCTTGCTTAACCTCTTTTTTTTCCCCCAGCCTTATCTCTTATTCCTCTTCTATAGTAAGCCCTCAGCTTGGCCAGTCACAGATTGCCATTTCCACCACTATTTATTCATGCTTGCTTTGCAATGTTTTACCCATCTATCTCAGCCCAGTTAATGACTATTCTGAATGCAAGGGTCTCATTGAACATGTGCTTGATGACAGCCCACCATGGATGAGACACTGGGTACAGGGCACTGGGTGAGATCAGTAAAGTGGAAAAAGCTGGAAGCCAGTAGTCAGCATATGTTCTGATGACCACCCCAGATGGCAATATCTGTTTCCACAATAGACTGTAAGTTCCGGGAGGGCATTGACAGCGTCTGACTTGTCCCCTAGATTAGAAGTTCCCAGGGGTAGGGTTTGACTTACACATGTGTGCACTCTTTACAAAAAAATCACTTTACAATATGGTTTCGCATAGGTTAAGCTTCTGTTTTTCATTACAGCCTTATAAATTATTTTCCCTATTTTACAGATGGGGAAATTTTCCTCCTTCCTTCCTTCTCCTTCCTGTTTCTTCGTCTCTGCTTCCTCTAGGATGAATGTATGGTCTATGTATTTCCCATCTCTTATTGAGAAAGAGATTTAGAAGGGCTAAATGTAGAGCTGATTATTGTATAATGGGGGACAGTGAGGCTATTTGCCCTGCGTTATACATATATGAAGCACTCAAATACAATCTTTTGATGTCACTTGTATGTCTGAAGTCAGTTTGTGTAGTGTGTGCTTGCGACAGTTTTTTTTTTGTTAAGTGTAACTATTTAAAATGTACAATTTTTGTACGTTTTGTTTTTTTCAGTTTTCCTTTCAACATACGAGGAGTCATAAAATTGGGAAGAGGCCCAGGTTCAGAGAAGTTAGGTAACCTGATAAAAGTCTGACCCCCTAGTAAAGCACCTAACCCAGGATGTCTCCCCACCCAGAGGTATCACTGTCTCAAAGGATTCCAGTATGGTCCGTATATAGAGATTAAACTCAGGATTTAGTCAGATAGATGTGTTCCCTTCAAAGTCACAACAGTTTGTGACTTTGGCAAGTAATTCAGCTTCCTCATCTGAAAACTGGAGGCCCTAATGGTACCAACCACAGAGCGTTCCTATTAGGATTAAATGAAAATGTGCTTGAAGCTTGAAGTACAGGCCTGGAATGTACTCAGCGCACAGTAAATGGTAGCTCTTATTATAAGAACTGTATTTGTTAAATGAGTGACTCTGGCATATAACGCCTGCATTCAACTTGAAGCTTGGAACTGTCACAGCCCTGCAGCTGAAAGGGTGGGCACTGTAGCACTTGCCAATTTTTCTGAAAATAAACCTTTGTGGGAGGATAATCACTGGTTGGAAAGTGTGAGCCTTGAGGGAACAAAGCTCTGATGCCCAGGCCTGAGGAACACGGAAGCAAAGCATCCCCCGCGGGCTGCAGCTACCGTGCGGAACCTCCCTTGAACTGAGTGGCAGCCGGCTGGGCACGCCCAGCCCGGGGCAACGCTGCCACAGAAGCTAGGTTTCAACCGAGTTGAGCAGGATCTTGTCTAATTCCGCTCATCTTATTCTCACAGACCACACCCTGCGCGCCCGGAGGAAGGACTCCAAAACCGCGGGGCGGAGGCTTTCGCGCGTTCGCAGACCTGACCATCTATGGTCACAGTGTACAGAACAAACAGGAAATACGGCGAGCTACCACCTTCCCAGCCACGTGCAGAACGAGCTGGGCGGCGGCAGGGAGGCCCAGAAACCCGGGACTGGGCCCACACGCCCTCACCGACCCCCTCCCAACACCCACCATCCAGAATACTGGTCCAGCCAATGGCCTTCCAACGTCACAAACGGAGAAACCGAGGTACGCACGCCCAGAGGGGCGGAGCTTAGCCTCTATTCCCACTGATAGTTGACCGCCGCAGAGAACTCCCGCCCTCAGTAAAACCGGCCTGTCGGTCCCTCCAAGATCCCTTCCGGACTACTGTGAAAAAGGACCTGCCTTTGCCATTGACACCAAACTGATAGGAGAATTAGCCACTCACCTGTCCTCTTTCTCTGGAGGTGGAGCTTAGCCAGTAATCTCGTCGCTTTATTGGCCCCAGCGATTCCGGCGCCTACAGTGGGCGTGGCTAACCTTGAGCACGCCTCCAGGGTCGCTCCTGACCAGGGGGCGGGGCTCTTTCCCGAGCGTCCTCCGTGCTAGTCGGGAGTCTCTCGGGCGTGGTGAATAGGAGGCGGAGTGGGCCGGCGGACTTTCTTCCCGGCCCTCCTCTAGCCTGGCGCTTCAGCCAACCGTTCATTTCCGGTGGGGGGGCCGCGCCCAGTGAGGGCCCGGAAGTGGGTCGCGCGAAGATTGCTGGGCGGTTCTTGCCGGAAGTGGAGAGCGGCTGTTCGCTGTCCGGAGGTGAGGCGGAACTCTGAGGTGAGGGTGTGCGGCGGTATAGGGACTGGGGTCCCCTCCGCGGCCCACTGGCCCCTGGCGTTGTTAATGGCCTCTTTGGCCTATGCGCGCGTGGTGAACCCAGCTGAGGGGGCCGGGGTGGAGGCCCTCAGGCCGACCTGGGATCCTGGGCGCGGTCTCTTGAGGTGGGGCTGGGGTGACCAACTGAGCCGGGCTCTCCTGGGGAGACCCCTCCGCTGGATTTCGCAGTCCTAGTATCAGCCTCAGCGGAGGGCTGATTCTTAAGGTGCCCTGACTGAAAGGAACCTCCGAGACTTCAGTCTTCCCTATCCCCAGCTTGCCCCATTGCATGGATTGATCCCCGGAGAGAAGAGGCTAGTCTAAGATATAGCGAGTGAATCATGAAGAATCAGAATCATGAAGAATCAGAATCATGACTTCAGTTCCTTAGATGATCAGCCCAGATCCTTCCCGCATTCATTTCCCGGGAACCTCTCTGCCTTGGAGCGGTCTTCCGGTTGGTGTCCTCTCTTGGGCAGCTACAAGTTAAAGGCCACCCGCTGCTTGGAACTTTTTTTTTTTAAATAATGCAGCCTATTTGGAATGCCGGGGGCGGGGGGAGGGGGCTTTAAAAAGAGAAGGGCAGGTCGTTCTGTTTGCATTCTGATAGCCTCCCCTTTCTCCTAGTCTATTGCTGTTACTCTGAAGAGCCAAGTTAACTTTATTGAATGTGTTGCATATTTCTGGACTTGAAATCAGATGGCTCAGGTTTGGTCTGGCTCCACTGCTGAGTATTTGTAGCATAGATGCTATATGTAATTTCTTTGAGCCTCATTTTGCTCATCTTTTAAGTGCAAATCTACTCAATGTACAGGATTAAATTCAGTACATACTGTGTTTATTCTCTCAGGCACTCTGCCACATCCAGGGAAAGCAGTTTTGAAACAAAACCAGCTAGACCCTGCCCTCCTGGAGCTAACAGTGTTTTGCAAGGACGTTTAAGAAGTAATTATAGATGTGAGGCTAGGAAAGAACAACAGGGTGCTATGAAAATATGTAACAAGGGGCCCAGGAGAATCCCTTCTGCAGAAGCAAAGTTTAAGATGAATTTTGGATGCATAGATATAAGCTCAATGAGAGAGGATGACAACCTTTTAAGGCAGAGGTGGGTAATATCAGAACTGTGTTAGTTGAAGTTCTAACTAACTTAAGGATTTTAGCAGTATCCCTGGCCTCTACCCATTAGATGCCAGTAGCACTCCCTCAATTGTAGTGAAAAACAGGGCAGCTGAGCACATTTATCATTCACCAGTTATTTCTTAAACCCTTAATATGTGTGAGGCACATTAAATGAGGCACTTGGCCCTGGTGGCTAAGAATACAGTTCTTATGGAGTGGACAAGTAAAGCAGGGATGGCTTACAATGTCACAGTGCACTGTGTGAGCACAGGGCTATGAGGCAACAGAGGAGGAGTACCTGCATCAGGTTTTCAGGCTTTGAGGAGGAAATAGGAGGCTAAGTCTTGCAGGATTTATTTAGCCATAATGATGAATCTGGAAAAGGGATTTCCAAGCAAAGACAAGTGCAAGGACATGGAGATCTGGACGTGTGAAAGATTATAACTAGTTTAGTGTGACTGGAATTCTAGTAATGCTTGGAGAACTGGAGGAAATGGGAAGTGATGGGAGTCAAATATGAAGGGACTTATAATCCATGCTCAAGAATTTGGATTTTATCCTGAAAGCAATGGGGAGGCTTTAAAGGGTTTTGTGTAGGAAAAACAATGTAGTCAGATTTGTTTTAGAAAGTTTGGTCAAAGACAGTGACATTGAGAATGAGAGGAGGAATCCGATTTGAACAATATTAAAAAGGTGGAATCCATTGAGGAGGAGGCTGATTGTTTATGGGAATGAAGAAAAAGTAGTCTAGGATGATTGCCTGGTTTTCTGGCTCAAGGAATTGGGTGGTACCATTCACCAAGATACGTATTGTGAGAGGGGAGAGTTGGAGGAGGTGGCACAGAAAGAAAATGAATTTTGGATACACTGAGTTCAAGGTGTTTGCAGCACATCCAGGTAAAGTTGTCTAATGTATCCCAACTAGTGGAAACAGCAAGAACAAAGATGTGGATGCTGGAGAGGGCTTATATTGTTCAGTGAAGTATGAGAGCCTGGAGTTTGTGGCAGAAGATAAGACCAGCAAAAAAGTAGATGGCTACCAGGCTGTGAAGGGCTTTTGATGCCTTGTTTGAGTGCATTTGGATATTATTCTGTGGTTAGCAGTTTGCTTATTGTTTGAGTTGCTGCAGTCCAGCATAAAGAAACTTCTGTAGATATTTCCTGCCTTTTTCTTCCCCCGAAATACATTACCAATTAGATGGACATAATTAATGTTTCAGAGGAGTTTAAATAAAATGGTAGTAGTGAAAAGTACTTTGTCAAATACAATCTGTCATGCAAACTGAAAATGATGGTATTGTTAAGATTCAGAGTGAGTGTATTTTTGCTTTGAGGATGTTAGTTGTTTAGTTTGTAAAATTTTTTGTTTGCAACTTGAGCAGTGATCTTTTTTCTCACCCATTCTCTTGGTTATACACACATTTGTTTAGTTTCTATTATTTTTGTAACCGGGGACTAAGACTTTAAAAGGTGACTTCCTCCTTTCAGTTTTCTGTGAAGCATTGGGACTCAATGATTCATTTTACTTAAATGAGCAAATGCGAAGTGTCATTGGAAGTTGAACCCTCTGGTTTGGAATTTAATCCTGAGATTTGAAATCAGAGGATCCTCAAGCGCAAATCACCTACTCTTAGTGATTATTCCTTTGGATTGTCATCATCAGTTTCTTTTCTTTTTTTTAAAAAAGATTTTATTGGGGAATTGGGGGAGGGGAACAGCGCTGGGGAATCGGGGGAAGGGGAACAGACAAGTTGCTGTTGTTTTGTTCTTCAGTCTAGTTGTGGAGGATGTTGCTTCACTGGCCCAAGTTGGCACCATCATTGCGCTCTTCCCGGGCGAGGCAGATCAGTAGCCGGCCTCTGGACGGCCGCTCACGCTGGCTGCTGGCTACACACGGTAGCCCATGGCAACCCACTGCAGCAGGGGCTGCAGCCTACGCCGTTGCCTGCAACTCACTGCAACCCAGCTCCAGGTCGAGCTGTCAGCATTTTAGCTGTAGAGGGCAGTGTCACTGGCCCTCATATGTGAGATCCGAACTGGGGTCCTCTGGCGTCCCGAGCCAGCTCTTAACCAAAGCGCCACTTGGCTGGCCCCTCATCATCAGTTTCTTTACTTTCTGCTAACCTGGCTTTCATGCCTATACTTCAGCTTGTCTACCACAACCAGACTTGTCTTTTACAAAGAACTATTTTCATCTCATTACCCCTTCACTGGCTTCATATTCCCAAAGAATCAAGTCTGATCTCCATTGTCCAATTTAAAAAATTATCTGCAATCAGATCCTTATTTTAATTATAATTGTTTTCAATAGATGGTAGAGATTGACATTCTAATTTAAAAAGTCCTAAACTGCCACATTAGCTTTCCTTTTGCTCATTATTACATTAGAACAGGGTTTCTCGACCTTGGTGCAGTTGACATTTTGGGTCGGATAATTTTTTGTTATGGGGTTGTCCTGGACATTGTAGGACTTTAGCAGTATCCCTGGCCTTTTTACCCATTAGATGCCAGTAGCACTCCCTCAATTGTGACAACCAAAAATGTCTCCAGACATTACCAAATGTTTCCTGGAGAACAGAATTGTCCCTAATTGAGAACCACTGCATTAGAAAATATAGCTATGATTGTGCAACAGTGTCTTATCTCTCCAACTAAATTCTCTGAGGGCAGGCTCCATGATGGCCATGCTTAGCACAGTGTATGGCACATGAGAAGCACTGGGTACCCTGCAATGAATGAATTCATGTGTTTTCTTGAGACCAGAAGAGATGTTTACTCAAGGAATTCCTGGGTGGTCCTTGAAGGACTTGCCTTTTTCTTTCTTTTTATTTGTTTTTGTTTTTCTCCTCAGAGGATGTACTCTTAATAGAGAAATACTACTGATTAGGCACTCACTAGAGGAAAGCTTTGTGTTGACAGTGCAAGTCAGCAGGTTTATATATCCCTTATAGTGGGGATATATAAATTCCTGTTTTATTCATGTTGCCTGCATTTAGACAGCTTGGTTTACTGGATAGGGATTATCATTTATTTTAAATTACTGGATAGGGATTATCATTTATTTTAAATTGCGTATAGTTTATGATATTGGTATTCAACATTTATTTTGATTAGTTAAATTATTGTAGTTTTATCATCTTTAAATTAATGCCGTTATAGCATCCACCATGAAACTATTTCTTCTTGCGATACCATCATGTAAACCCCATAAAAAGAATCATTGCTCTAAAAATATTCCTCAGCTACAGTGCAGCTTTGTTTGCCTTGTATTACCAAACCTTGTCATGTGAAACTTTTCCATCCGGCTGGAAAATAGTTATAGTTGAAATGTTTCATGGAAGGAGTGAGCTTGCTTTTTTTTTGTTGTTTGTTTCTGTGTTTTTTGGTTTTTTCCCTACAGAGGTCACAAAAATTCCTATATTTAAGTTAATTATAGACTTAACAGTCAGAGATCTTTTTATACATCTAGTTGCAGCTGGATCATGGCTAGGGACAAATGGCATCCTTGAATCTATCTTTCTGCATGAGAATGGGAAATGTTCTGTTTAAAGCAACTGCCCAGCTGAAACCAGCCAATGCAGTTTTTCCTTATTTGGTATCAAAGATGTCTGCTGAATGCTCTTAAGCAGTTAGTCTTCATAATATTCCTTGAATGTAAGAGAGAGGGGAGCCCATGGCCACACAAAGTTGTCTGTTGGCCCCAGACCATTGAAACAGCTAGTTCCCAAGTCTGACTTCAGCTCGTACACTATTACTACCTTTACTCACTCCTGGAGTTTCAGATAGAGGACCATGTTTAAGGAGGGAACAGGAGACTAGTGCTGATATTGAGTTGGATTTTTTCCCTCCCTGGAAGATAGGCTTTTCTTTCTCTTTTAATCTAAACCTCAGGTGGCAGTGACTCAGGCACTAAATGTCATTGGTATCATCAGCGAAACCAAATGCTGGAGAAAGAACAGTGGCTCCTGATTTGGGTTAGATTTAGATGGCATCTTTGCTGGGGCAAAGTGGTATCTGTTCTTTGGTTTCTGGGTTAAAACAGCCAACTTGTAAGTATCTCCCATTATCATGTCTAGGTTTTGCTTTGTGACGTGTTAGAGCTTAGTGATGAGAATTTCTATATTGTTAGGAACAGAACAATGCCTTATAGCTTAATGGTAGCTTAAGAGATATATCCTAGTGGAGCTATTTTGTTTTGTTTTCGTTATAAAGAAATGATACAACTTTGTTAAAGAAAATTTGGAAAATGGAGGGGGAAATTGTCCAAAACCCCATCACTCTATATGACAAATACTTTAAATTTTGTGGGGTGTTTTTTTTTTTTTAAAGATTTTATTGGGGAACCGGGGGAGGGAAACAGACAAGTTGCTGTCCTTTTGTTCTTCAGTCTAGTTGTGGAGGACGTTGCTTCACTGGCCCATGTTGGTATTATCATTGCGCTCTTCCTGGGCGAGGCAGATCAGTCGCAGGCTTCTAGACAGCCAGCCGCTCAGTGCGGCTGTTGGCTGCTCACGCTGGCTGCTGGCTACACACGGTAGCCCATGGCAGCCCATTGCAGCAGGGGCTGGAGCCTATGCTGTCGCCGGGGACTCATGGCAGCCCAGCTCCAGGTTGAGCTGTTGTTCAGCATCTTAGCTGTGGAGGGCAGTGTCACTGGCCCTCATATGTGGTATCCGAACCAGGGCCCTCTGGTATCCCAAGCCAGCTCTTAACCAACGCGCCACTCGGCCGGCCCAAAATTTTGTGGTTTTTTAAAAAGTCTTTTTCTGCAGTGCCTTTACTGTTCCCCTATAATCAGAAATCTAACCTAACATTGCAGTGAACACCTTCCCACCTATTACTTTTCCCACATTAGGATTACTTTCTTAGGATAACATCTCAGGAAGAGAATTACAAAGTCAAGGCCAAGAGAAACATTTTGAAGCAGATCAGTTGGGTTACCGTAGTATAGAGGCTGGCTTGTATAGTTCATTTCTTTTCAATTTTACTTAAGGGTATAACTTAGAGGAACAACTGCCAGACAAAGTAGAAAACATTTTAAGCATAGCAACTTCCCTCTTACTTAAGTAGAAGTTCATAGCACTGTCTTAATTGCCTGGTGAGACAAGACAAGAACTGCAGGAGTAACCTGGTTCCATTTACTTCCGAATGACTTCCTTGAATAGGCAGAAGGAATTGGGTTGTTTGAATTGTTAGAATGATGAGAGTATGAAGCAGTTTTGACAGGACTCCGTAGCCATTTCTGATTTTTCTTTGTTTTAAAGCACAAAAGAAATTGCTGGAGAATGGAGCTCCCAGTTTCTTTTTGCTTTGCATGATAATCCCTCACAGAGCCTATCCATTCTTGTTACTTGATGACATTTCTTTGCTAGTGCCTTGCAAACATTGATCCTTCCCTAAGCTTTACTTCTAACTACTTACTGGATATTTCCAACTAGAAGCTTCGTCTTCTCTTCACACACTGTGGATCCAAAACTGATTTCATCTTCTTGCCCTAACTGGAACATTACAGAACACATTTCTGCATATAGTGTCATCATTCTCTTAGGCTACTGGATTTGCAACTCCAGATTCCCTTCTCTGAATGCTACTATACTCCTCAATAGTCAGTACACACAGTTAGTACTTGTTCTATGTTTAATGCACACTTGTGTGACCTCCCAGAGCAGAACCAAGATCAGTGGGTGGAAGTTGCAGGGAAGCTGCTTTTGCCTCCATATAAGGAAGAACTTTTAATACTTTGAGCTGTCTGAATGGAATGGGCTGCTCCAGAAGCCTCGTGTTCTCCGCTGAAGGTATTTGAACAGAGGCTACCTGACTACTAATTGCTGAGAATGTTGAAAGGTCTGTTCTGGCATCCCATGGTGTTTTTACAAAATAATTTCTACACTCCCTTCTTATCCTGAGAACCAGAGATTCAATAGAAGGTAGCTTTGTTTCTCCTGCTAGACTCCCTTAGGGCAGAAACATTATTTGACCGTTCTTTTGTATTTCCACAGCACTTAATTCAAATGCTGGTCACTTAGTTGCCTAAAACTGATTATTTGTAGGTTGATTCTTTTTATTTGGTTTCTAGATCTGGTTAGACACTAGATGTTGTGGATTTTTTCCCTTTGAAATGTAAAAAATATTTTTCGCAGTAGCCCTCTTATTTTACAGCTAGATGAACAACAGCTTCAACCTAACACAGATCCTAATATCTTCCCTTTTTTTCCCCCAAATGCCATTCTGTTTTTCAAACCGCACTTGTAAAATTTTTGCTTTCATCACATTTTTTCACTCAAAACCCTTGGATGACTTCACATCTATCACAACATCAAATTCAGATACTGCCTGGCTTCCAGTGCAACTCTATTAACCTAGCCTGGCTTGCTTATCCAGCCTTGTTTCCCATGATACTTCATGCCGCAGGCTCTGTGTGGGCTAACCTACTCGGACTTTCTGTACATAGCCACTTTGGTCTCTCCTCTTTGCTTCAGACTGCTCTGGGATGTCTTCCCTTTTTTCTCTTATCTTTTTCCACCAACATGCCCCACTTCCTTCCTGAAACCAGACCACCTCCGGTCCTCATTGATTTCCTCTGAACTCTGAGACCACATAGTCATTTATACTGTATAATTCAGAGCCATACAACAGCCTTTAGTATAAAGGCTGATACTTTAACTTTCCCTGATCCAAGTGAAGTTAGGTAATCTCTAACAGAACTTTTAAAACTGTAGTCTTCAGTATTTATTCCTTTGGCATTGCGTCTGCCTTGGCCTTCCCAACAAGAATGAAAGCTTCTGGAGTGCAGGGACCACGTGTCTTGTATATGTTAAGTAGCTGCCACAATGCTAAGCACTTTAATTTTATGAGCGTCTTCTGTGTGCCAGGTTGCCTAGGTGCTGTGAGTTGATAGGGCTGGAGTGCGGGGGTGGGGGGTGGACAGAATGGATAAATTTCCATCTTTCTGGAGGCCTATATTCTAGCATACAGTATGTATGCATTGATAACATTTTACATTTGAACTGCATTTTAAGGCTCCCAAAGTGACTACTTAAATATAAAGTGTACTCCTTTGATCCTTATATCTCTGTGTGATAGGTGAGAATCCACTGCCCTAAAGTTATACAGTCAATACATGGCAGAGCTGGGACTCAAACCTTGGTCTCCTGAATCCTAATTTTATTTAGATTTGTGTAATTAGGACTTCCTCTCTTTCTGAGGCTTTCATGATGACTGTTTAAATAGTTGGGAATTTGTACATTTATTTATGGAGGCTTACATATAGATCTTGGCTATTGCCAATCAGAAACGGGAAGAAACAAAATTAGGCAGTTTTTTGGTCTGGCAAGTCTGTATTCTTTGGGAAAACCCTTATTTTAAACTTTGCGTTCCAAACATGTCATCGAGCCTGAATGTGAAAAAATATTGGCCTCCATGGAGAAAATCGAAAACTGCTAATGTAGCTAAAGACGCCATAAAGAGAACTTGAATTCACAGTGCTGTGCTAAGCAGACACTGGGGGCTGGATGCTCTGGTGAACCACAGTCACTGAATTGTTTGAAAGCCACGGGCTCAAATGGAGTGGTGGGAAGAGCTTCAGACTAAGATTCAGAAAATTTGTCCTCAGGGTCCAGGTTACTTCCCCACTGGTTGATATCCGGCAAGCTTTTTTTAAACTTCTGTCAGTTTCTTCATTCTAAAGGTGGGGATCAATATCTTCATAACACACCTCACAGAATTATTTTAAAGTCTCAAAAGAAGCAACAGCTTGGTGATGTAAAGCACTTAAAGTTATAAGGGAGTATTGTTTTTAATTAATATTATGTAATCTAATAAACAAGCTTATTTTCCTTATGGTACTTGGTTTAAAGATCTCTATATCAATGTGATTTGTGCCCAAGACGGCAGCATTTATTTGAAAGATGGGAATGTTTGTAAGATCCTATAAATAGACAAGCAAAAAAGAAAAGAAAAGAAAGAAAAAATAAAAAACAAAACACTTTCCCCAGAGTTGTCAGAGAGAGGAGACAGCTAGTCTTGTGTTGAGGGGAGGGAGGGTGAAGTCCCTTATTTTTTTTTTTAGGGACCTTTATCAACCTAGTGTATTTATAGTGCCTACTGCATATGTAGTACTGGAATTAGAAAGACAAGATATAGTCCCTGCCCTAGGGTGGCTAATGCCTGTTGACTATTAAATAGGTGATTTTAAACCAGTGTGTGAAATGCGTGGTAGAGGAAAGTGCACAGTGTTGTGGGAGCACATACTGGACATGCTTCTTGGGGAGTGATACCTTGGCTGAGACAATGGGAAATAGGAGTTCTGGAAAGGGGGCAGACTGAGCAGGAAAAGCATACCAAACTAGAAAGGCTTTCTGGAGAAGGCAACACCTTAGCTGAGTCTTAAAAGGCAGTAGGAGTTCTGAGATGGGACAGATTGGGAAGGGGAAGCAAAGATTATCTTAATTACATTTGCATTTGAGAAGGGTCACTGTGGTAATATAGATAAAGAGGGTGTATTACTGAAATTAGGGAGGACTAGCCAGGAGGTTATTGCAGTAGTATAGGCAAAGCCATAAAGACCTAATTTTTGTCATCAAGATGAAGGTAAGGGGCAGCTATTCAAGAGATACGCAAGATAGAGCCTATGGATTTTGACGACTGATTACATATGGGGGGAGTAAGGAAGAAGATAATTTAGTTAACATATATGGAATCCTTACAGTTCAGGACTGAGCCATATACTCCTACATTTATTTCCTCTTGATTCTCACTGCAGCCCTTTGGATTTTGTACTGTTGTCCCCATTACACAGATAAGGAAGCTGAGGCCCAGAACGCTTGGTAACACTAATAGTTACAGAGCCAGTGAGTGCTGTTATTAAAACTCCCAATCTGTCAGACTTCTCTAAATACCATGCTCTTAACTACTATACTTTACTGCTTAACTGTTTCTAGGTTATGAACTTGATCAATCAGGTGATTGATGGTAGTGCTGGATTATTGAGACAAGTCGGGGTGGAGGGTGGGAAGATAATGAGTTCTGTATTGGACATTTCAATTTGAGATGCCTTTGAGACATCCAGGTAGAGATGTCTAGGTGGGAGCTGGATCTAAAATTCTGAATCCCAAAAGAATGGCCTGAGCTGGAATATACTGCTCTGGGAGTTGTTAGTCTAATGGTGGTTATGGTGGCAACTAGGTTGAATGGTACTGCGATATTGGTAGTGGAAGGCTTGGGAGTGGACACAACCTGAAGAATGTGAATATGTGTGCATTGACAATGAGACAAGGTGTCTTTTGGTCCCTTCAATTCTGGGCATTCTTTCCCATAACATCTCACATTTCTTCCCACCCCCACCAAAAACAAAAAAACTAGGTACTGTTCTGTATTTGGTTAGTGGTAGAATGAGACTAGCTATAAATGATAGCTGTATTGTCTCTCTATTTTGCTTAAGTTAGACAGCAAAACTGTAGCTTGCTTAGCAATGAAAGCTTATAAGTACAAGTGAAATAGGGAAAAGGAACCCAAATCCCATGAAGCTGTGTTAAGCTTTTAATATTGCTAAATGTTCACCAACCCTGGCAGTCTTTAGAGATACTTGTACTGTGTTTTCATGTTAACACTGGTCTCAACCCGTAGCACCCATTGTGTATGAAGAAACATGTTTTATAACAGAACAGGTGGTATCTATTAATAGAAGATAGCTTGAGAGTTTATTGCATTTACTGCCTTTTCCCCTGGAATTTATCAAGTGTGATGAATTATAGGTAAGTTTGTCCCTGGTCAATACCCAGAATGGACAGCAATTTGGGGACTCAGGGAATGGTGATATTAACATAAAAGAGAATACACTGGCTGCTTCTAGTCTGTTCCATTTGTGAGTAGAGCAGAGACTCAGAGGCTGCGCTGTGTCTCCAGGCCAGGGAATGGAAAGGTTTATTTGGTTCGCATTCTCATTTTTTTTCTTTCATTCTCTTTTAAACAACATTCTCTGGCAAGTGACCGGGCCCAGAGAGACCAGAGCCCATACACAGAATGAATGGACAGGGATACTTTATCTTGTGAGCTGCTTATCTCTTCCACAGGGAGAACAATGTGTTGAGTTGAGATATTCTGGCATGTCGTCATCTTTGGGGGAATTGTAATTGCTATGGTCATTTTCGGCAGCTTCAAGGGAGTTGAGTTCATGTGGTTTCAGTTGCCTGAACTAATTAATGCTTTGAAACGGAATCTCTCCAAGTCAAGGATTGGTTGAAATTTCACTGATTTTTATGAGCTCACTTAGGGTCTCAAGCATTTTATGTAGATGTATATTGATAATGTTTAACATTTATATGTATAGTATGGGCAGCTTTCAGAACACTTGTCCCTTTGGAGTTTTGGTTTGCTATATACTTCAGGTTCATTAACTTCATGTGTGTGTGTGTGTGTGTGTGTGTGTTACAGTTGACATTCAACTTCATAAATATTTATTGAATCCCTTCTACCTGTCAGGCAGTGGTCTAGATGGTAGAGTATAATAGGGAACAAGCCAGAGAAAGGTCCCTTCTCTGGTGGAGCTTACTTTCTTTAGGACATTAGGCACTGAGTGAGGTTAGTTCAGATAAATTAGTACTTGTGAAAGATCTGTAAGAAGCTCTTCTGGATGTGTCCTTTCTTCCCTACTGCATATCCAGATCCTTCCTACCATCCTCATTTGAAGCCTGGCTCAAATGGCAGTTTCTCATGCTATCCTTATCTGATCCTTCCAGCTGGTATGCTCTTTCCCTCTCTGAAATCCTGTTTTATTCTATCTGCAACATTTTTTTCCATTCGTTTTATAGTTGTAGATGTCGAGCCTCCTGTATCAGACTGTACGTTATTGAGGGCATGATAAATATCCTATTCATCTTGGTTTGGGGCATTCATATGCAGGATGTTGCAGGAAAAAACACTGAACTTAGAGCCAGACTTGAACTTGAGCACTAGTTTCCCTATTACCTAAATTATGTGACTGTAGGTAAGTCATTTAACTTCACTGAAATTAAGTTTCCTATCTCTAAGAGTGGAATAATTATCTTTCCATCCCTGAATAGTTGTTGGAAGGCACAAACTAAGACAATATATGTGACTACACTTTGTAAATTCTAAATTATTATGTTTCGTGGTATCATAAATATTCTGCAAGTATTTGCATGAGTAAGCATTTGCTTTCAGTGAACACCTTTTTCTGGGTAGTTCTCTTGCTTAGTGAGGTCTTTATGATTTTGCAAATATGCCAGACTTTCCATCTTATTTTATTATTAAATGATTCTGTTCCTCAGAGTTGGCATCCTCTTCACCCCCTAGAGTATTCTGTAGTTTCTCCTTAGATACTATGTAATGTTAAAACAACAAATGACATTTGATCTGTTTCAGCAGGTGGTGCATTATGGCTGACATGCAAAATCTGGTAGAAAGATTGGAGAGGGTAGTGGGCCGCCTAGAAGCAGTATTCCATGCTTCTGACATGCACTGTGGGTACGGAGACAGTGCTACAAAAGGTAAGCAATATATGCAACCCAGCAGAATACTTTGAATGAGGATTCAGTGTCTTGGCCTAAAATTTTTCCCTTACAGTGTTTTCTCTCCTTTGGAGTTAACTTCCAAAAATGCTTAATCTAGAAAGTTCATCGCCTGTAATTTAAATTGCTGTGAACAGATAAGAGAGGAAGTGACTTGTGCAGGGAGGCCTGTGGTTAAGTTATTTTAACACAAGAACTTCCTGCTTGTGTGCTGTTTCCTGTTCTTTCTTTAGCAAAATGACTCAAGTGTAAGTCAAATAACAAGTGATATTAAAATTTCCTCTAAATGATTGGCAAATTGGCCATTTTGCATATGTACCAATTGAATCATAGAATGTTAGAGCTAAAAGGAACCTTGGGGGATCATTCCATTTATTTTCATTTTATAGATAAAGAAAATGAAGCGCAGAGGAAAAGGAACTTAGAAGGGGTCATACAACCAGTTAGTGATGGTAGTGGAACCAGAAGCTAGGTTTCCTGTCTCATGTTCCAGTATTCTGTTTTCTGTGTAGCCTTGCCTCTCCACTTTCATAGGCAAGTGCCTTTTAACAAATCACCTTTCTGATGCATGACTGATTTTTTGCAATGTGTCTGTCTTCAGCAGGAGCAGTTCCCTATGTGCAAGCGTTTGACTCACTGCTTGCTGGTCCTGTGGCAGAGTACTTGAAGATCAGTAAAGAGATTGGAGGAGATGTGCAGAAACATGTAAGGATGTTTGGTCCTTTCCCCCCTCTTTTAAGGACTGGTGGCTTTCTTCAAATTCTACTCATCCTTGGTTTAAGAGCTCCTTAAGAGGTTTCTGGCTCCTTTCTAGTCAGCTCCTGCCTGGAGTTCAGTCCAGGCACTGGAACGGTTCCTCAGGTTTTTCCAGGCCCCCTGCTTTTATCACATGTTCTGTGTGGGCTTTTTTTATACATATAACTAATTTGTTTCATGCATAAAATATGGCTTAGTTCATCTTTGTAGTGAGAACATACTATAACATCTTCCCTACATGTTATATAATCAAGCCTAGGGTGGCTTATTCAAAAGAGCCATTATTGTGACTTAGCATTTATAAAACTGTACTTGCTAGTTATTGGTTATGCTAATATGAATTATTTTCACACTTAGCCCACAGCAAGAATGTGAAGTAGGCAGTGACAGGTGCCTCTCCACCCACCTCCCTTCATGTGCTGCTGCCTTTCCACCCACTTCCCTTCATGTTCTGCCACCCACGTCGTCACCACCACCCCACACTCACATATATATTTGGTCTCTTTCTTTGGGCCCCAGAATCTTCCTGCTAGTCTTCTGACTCATCTATGATAAGTAATAGTCATGTTTAGGACCTTCCTGACCCTTCAGCCAAACTGGTTACTTGATCTTTGGAAGATCTATTTTGAACCTCTTATATACCATCTGTTGGCAGTGGTGTTAGCTCTAGAGTGTGGGACTGGGACTTAAATAGGTGTGTGGGGGCTTGCATTTTTACTTTATACAGTCTGTAACATTTGAGAAAAATTAAAAACATGTATCACTTTTATATTTAAAAATGCAAATCCAGAAAAAAATAGATTACCTTATTTGAATTTTTGTATTTTAATAGTTCTTATAGCCTCTTGTTTCTTAAACTTTTTTGACCATGACACTTATTAAGAAAATACATATTTGTAACTAAGTTTCACAAACTAGTGCGTATATTACTTGTATTGTACTTTTTAAAAACTTTTTATTTGGAAATAATTTCAAGCTAATGTACTGCACTCATTATTTATTGTTCTATTTCATTTAATAAAGTGCTGGTTATTTCATTTAATAAAGTGTTGGTTGTTACGGCTCACTAAGTTGATTTGATTAATTACCTATGAATGGATCATGATCTAACATTTGAGTAATAGCTTTAAGCTAAAGGAGTAAATACCTTGAAAATTTTAGGCATAAATTTAGGGCTCTGCCTTTATTCCTATCCTTTGTTTTTTTGAGAAAAGAAGTCTTTTTGGTGATGAGGGGGAGGAGTGCACTTCATGTCACACTGCATGTGCAGTTGCTAACTTGACCTCTAAAGCTAGCCCTGATTATCCTAATTTCCTGGATATGTATCCCTGATTAGTTCAACAGGAACAGTGGTATATGGAATTCTGCTATCAGTTCCTGTAATCTGGAATATCTGAGGAAAGCAACATGAAGTGCCTGGGTTGGTACCAAAGTACATGGAAGCAGAGGTTTCAGGTTATTCTTATCAGGACCTCTCCAGTTGTAATGTGTCATTGATAGCTGATTCTTCTCCTTTCCGGCAGGCGGAGATGGTCCACACAGGTCTGAAGTTGGAGCGAGCTCTCTTGGTTACAGCCTCTCAGTGCCAGCAGCCAGCAGGTGTAAGTTCATTACTGGTTGGTTTTGTTTCTGTTTGATGCTCAGGATGAGTTGGGAGGTTTCTGCTATCACAACATGCTAAAATAGACCCACCAGGTTCATGTACGATCACACCAAGTTCCAGAATTAGAGTCAGACTTAAAGCGCCATTATAGGAACATGCCACTGAGTATTCGACTCTACTGGCCTTTCTTCTGTCATTTCACTTAGGACTGTAGTTACCCATGGGACTTTGCTGCTTCTATTAGTCGTCAGCCTTTTTTAAGCCTTTTGGTTGAGGCTAAATTCATCACATTGTCTCATAAACCCTTTGGGTCACAGAGTGGTTCTTTTGCTTCACCGCGAATGAGCTTTAATAATGCTGCTGTGGAGATCCTAAAACTTCTGAAGTACTGCTTCTCCCCTCATCCTTCAGTGGGTGGGGGAATATCCCTTTAACTCTACCTCTACCTCAAAATTTTATGCTGCCAAGGTGTGAAATGAATTAGAGAGAATTTGGATTTTTTTCAGAGCCAAAGATTTTAGCTTTGTTTCTTTTTGCATTTAGCTTTGCTAGACAGAGGGGTAGTCAAACTAGCCTTCCTGCTAATGCTGTATTAAAATTCTTGGACCCTCGGCATGTCTAAATGATGTAAAAATAGCATAAGGTGATGTTAAAGATATTAGACTCCAACTCTTAATCTGTCTTGAATGGTTAAAGTATTTTCTCTTAACCTTTTCTCCAAAACAAATCAGGTAGCTGAGACACTATTACATTTCCCTTGCTTTAGACTAGGGATTGGTAGACTGTAGCCGGCAGGCCAAATGTGACCCGCCACCTGTTTTGTAAATGAGGTTTTTGTTTGAATACAGCCATGTCCATTCTTTTAAGTGTTGTCTCTTGCTGCTTTATACACTACAATGGCAGAGTGAGATATTGCAACACAGATTGTATGGCTTGTAAAGCCTAGGATATTTACTGTCTGGCTCTTTACAGAAAGTTTGCCGACTTCTGCTTTAGACTGTTTTCATTCTAAGAGCTGAGAATCGAGATGTTCAGGAAACTGAGCTTTGCAGCAAGGATAAAAACACAGAAACATAAGATTCATCTATTTTGCTAAGCTGCCAGCTCAGATTTCAAACCCCTAATTGCATTTGATTCAGCGGCTCTCTACTCAGCAGCTGCTATATGGCTAGCAATGTGTTGAGGGCTATAAGTATTATAAAACAGGGCTAAGACAAAGACCTTGTCTTTGAAGAATTAATGAAAAAAACATTCACATGGGTCTAATAATAGTTTGTGCTGGTGTGTGATGATGTGCCAAAATTGGTTATGCTGACAATAAATGCTGTAGGAGGCCAGTGTGGCTGGAGTTGGAGGTCTGTTCTTCATGACGCATGAGGAGTGTTTTGATAGATGTAAAAAGAAGAGACCATCATGAGTAAAGGCCCAGAAATGAATTGGTATCTTCTATGAGTGGGACAGAAAAGAGACAAGTGGCCGAAATGGTAGAATTTTGTGATATAGCTGGAGTGTGGGTCCTGATCATGAAGAACCACAAAATCCAGCCTGAGGAATTGGAACTCTGAGGAGAGAGAGATGATGAGCAATATTTTAGCCATATGAACCTGCAGGATGGATACAAAGTTTATTTATTTATTTTTTAAAAGATTTGATTGGGGAATTGGGGAAGGGGAACAGCGTTGGGGAATCGGGGAAGGGGAACAGACAATTTGCTGTCCTTTTGTTCTTCAGTTAGTTGTGGAGGACGTCACTTCACTGGCCCATGTTGGTATTACCATTGCGCTCTTCCCCGGGTGAGGCAGTCGGTCGCCGGCCATTGGACGGCTGCTCATGGCAGTTCACAAAAGCTCATGCCCGCTGCCAGCCAGCCCCATTGCAGCCTACGCCATCGCTGGCGACTCATGGCAGCCCAGCTCCAGGTCGAGCTGTTGTTGTCCACCATCTTAGCTGTAGAGGGCGCAGCATCACTGGCCCTCATGTGGGATCTGAACGGGGCCATGCTGCCCAGTGCTGGCATCCCAAGCCAACTCCTAACCAATGCGCCATTTGGCCGGCTCTACAAAGTTTATTTGGATGTTCATTGTAGTCTATAAAGAATTCTTGCCTTCAGGATCAGAGCTGACTAACATATAAAGCTTTCTGTAGAAAGACTCTAACTTGAATCTTTTCCTGCATTTTTTCCTAGAATAAGCTTTCTGATTTGTTGGCCCCCATCTCAGAGCAGATCCAAGAAGTGATAACCTTTCGGGAGAAGAACCGAGGCAGCAAGTTGTTCAATCACCTGTCAGCTGTCAGTGAAAGTATCCAGGCCCTGGGTTGGGTGGCCATGGTAAGCAGCACAACTTCTATGGGAGGGAAGGGTTAGGATGAAAAAGGTAAGGAGATGGGGCTGGAGAGCTCTGAGTCACTGACACCTTCTTTTTCTCTAGGCTCCTAAGCCTGGTCCTTACGTGAAAGAAATGAACGATGCTGCCATGTTTTATACAAACCGAGTCCTCAAGGAGTACAAAGATGTGTAAGTCCAGCCGTTCCTTAAGGGGTAGAGTACAGATCCAGCTTTCTGAAGTCACGCTTTGGGGTTATGGCTACCCGTGGCTGCTGTGTTGGTTCTGCTATCTCAGGGCTGCCTTGTGGAAGGTTTGAGAGATATTGGCTCATACAAGCTGCGTTTGCAAGCAGGAAGTATTTCTGCTTCCATTTCTGCTTTTCCCCAGGGTTTGTAGAGGCCCTTTTAGTCTTCTGATGTTTAACCTTCCAAGTTCAGGAGGTGAAATGGACTAATGTCTTTTTTTTTTAAAGATTTTTATTGGGGAATTACGGGGATCGGAACAGTGCTGGGGAATTGGGGGAAGGGGAACAGACAAGTTGCTCTCCTTTTGTTCTTCAGTCTAGTTGTGGAGGACGTTGCTTCACTGGAACAGACAAGTTGCTCTCCTTTTGTTCTTCAGTCTAGTTGTGGAGGACGTTGCTTCACTGGCCCCAGTTGGCACCATCATTACGCTCCTCCCAGGCGAGGCAGATCAGTCGCCGGCTTCTGGACAGCCGCTCACTGCGGCTGCTGGCTGCTCACGCTGGCTGCCGGCTACATACGGTAGCCCATGGCAACCCACTGCCACAGGGGCTGCAGCCTATGCCGTCGCTGTCGACTCCCGGCAGCCCAGCTCCAGGTTGAGCTGTTGTTCAGCATCTTAGCTGTAGAGGGCAGTGTCACTGGCCCTCATATGTGGGATCCGAACCGGGGCCCTCTGGCGTCCCAAGCCAGCTCTTAACCATCGCGCCACTCGGCCGGCCCCCGACTAATGCCTTTTAACATTCCTGTTTAGACAAGATTTTGTTCCTTTGTTGAGAATTTCCAATTGGCCCAGTGGCAAAAGGTTCAGTAAGACTTACTAGGAAATTACCTCAGCTATTGATGTAGTCAGGCAAAGTGAGAGGAAAGCTGCCTGGCCAACACAGGTGTTAAGTGAGGGGATTCATTGTATGTCTAACCATGTATGTCCACCAGTCCTAACTGAATCCTCCATTGCTGGATTTGAGCTGGAGTGACTGTATCACTGTATTACTTAGCTGCATAGCTACCCAAACCTCCTTTCTTCTGTTCATTATGAGTCAGCATTTGTTGAGTTAACTACTCTGAATAAGCCTTCATGTGTGTGAAATATGTCCCAGAATACCAAGCACCTCCTTGGTCATTCCAGCAGCTTGGAATTAAGCATTACAACGGTTTCATTATACCTCACTATTATATTCCCGTCACTTTGTAGTTGAGGAAATTAGGTCTCATGCTAAATAACCATAAAGTCTTCCAGCTAATGTATAAGAAGAAAGGAGAGTTGAACCATACTGCACTGCTGTTTCTGTCACTTAATGCTGAGTATTTCCTCCTAAAGGGAGGTTTTTTACTTTCCTTTTTTTTTTTTTTTTTGGTGCGGGTCATATTTTGACACAAAGCACCATGCTCTACGGCAGTTAAGTTTCTTGGAGTCCTAGTGTTCCACAGTGATGCTCAAGAGATCTCCTCTACTGTGGCTTCATGGACGGAATGTCTGCTTTTATCAGTTTCATGTATTAGGTTCTGCCTAAGGCCTACTATGAAAGAAGTTTTGCTACTTAAAAAAAAAAAAGTTGGAGAAATACTGCTACAAGAGATATAATCTGGAGTTCCTGTTCTACTGGACTTTAGTCTAATTAGGGTAATAGAATACGCTTTTTAAAAGAAGTAAAGCTCAGTGATGATAGAAAAGCTGCCATTGAGAAGAGCCTAAGAAACACCACAGGCAAGAGGATGTGAGCTTACAGATAGGAAGTGTTTTGGAATCACTATTGTAATGTACCCTGACTGCTTGTGACGAGTTCCTCTTTAATTCTCCCAGGGATAAGAAGCATGTGGACTGGGTCAAAGCTTACTTGAGTATATGGACAGAGCTGCAGGCTTACATTAAGGAGTTCCATACCACCGGACTGGCCTGGAGCAAAACGGTCAGTGAATCCTGCCTCCTTCCTTTTATGTCTCCAGGACGGGGTCCACAGGTTTCTTAGACTTTGGCACTACCAAGGTCCAAGAAGGAATGCTAGTCTTTTTCAGTGGAGAAGAGAAAGGGGAAAGGGAAAAAAGAAAGAGTAAACAAAGTGAGGGTCAGAAAAAGAATATTCATTTCTGTTCTATTTTGGTAAACATGGGTCAGGGACAGTGATTGGGCTGAGGGGAGACAGATGAATGAGTTATATTATCCCAGCCCTCTTGAAGCTTCAAAATATAGATACACAACCCCAATATAAATCACCAAGCTAAATACCATATTAAAAATACACACTACGGAGTATGAGAAAGAGGAGTGACTCTCACTGGGAGAGATTGTACTTTGAAGGGGTGTACTCTGATATGAGACTTTTTGCAAGTGTAAGGCAATAAGAAGTGGGAGCAATGGGGATGCGAGCAAACAGCCTAGCTTAAACAAAGTAAATTCAGAGTAAAGGTAGAGATTGGGCATCTCTGGCTTCAATAAAGAGAAATTGTGAGATTTTTAGGAGAAGAGGCTGGGAAGGAAGGTTGGTTGAGACTTTCAGACTTTATAATAGGTGATAGCTATCATAGGCATTTGAGAAGAGATTAATGATCAGATTTGTCGTTAAAAGAGTCTCCGTTTATAGGTTAGGAAGGTTAGGAATAAGGGCTCATGCTTTGCCCTCTGGAAGTGCTCATGATGCTGAGCACTTTGGTCTGGTACCAAAGAATTGGTAGGAGGTATAATAACCAAGAGAAACAAAAGATTAATGAGCTTGAGGGGGTTGAAGACTCAACAAGATTGAATAATCAAGCTTGGAAGGTAATGTCTTTCACTGAAATAGAGACAAGGGGGTGATTGTACAGGTAGGGGAGCAGGCAGGAGATGATGAACTCAGTCTTGGACTTGTTGAATCTCAGGTACTGGTGACATACTTTAGATTTTTAGAAGTATGGGTTTAAGCTGGAATTAGGTAGAGGCCGAAGGAGAAATGAGAAGGTTGAAGAGTAGAGCTGAGTTGGATCCTTGGGAAAGGGTGAGAAGGAATAAAGCCAAGTTGGGTGTGGGTAGGGAGCATTGATCACTGCGTCAGGGCTACAGTAGGTACCCTGTGTGCCCTGCACACACGTAGGACCCAATTGGGAATGGTATAGACGGGAAGAGAGGATAACTGTGTTGTCTGCACTTATTGTTCCAGGGGCCTGTGGCGAAAGAACTGAGTGGATTGCCATCTGGACCCTCTGCTGGATCAGGTCCTCCACCTCCCCCACCAGGCCCACCTCCCCCCCCAATGCCTACGAGTTCAGGCTCAGATGACTCTGCTTCACGCTCAGCCCTGTTTGCACAGATTAACCAGGGGGAGAGCATCACACATGGTAAGTGACTACTTTGGTAAGAAGGGTTAGTACATTAAGTTGTTTGGGCCAGACCTTACCAACTAGAGACTGGACAATCTGTAAACCAGAACCCTCTGGCTTGTGTGTGGGAGAATTAATTTGGGAGTCACATTCCTTCTAGTTGCCCAAAGGGACAGCAAAGGTGGCTTAAATGGATATTGAAAATGGGTGATTATAGTTGAGGGAAGCCCTCTGCCCCATCGGAAAGTGACTTAATATTAAGTGGCATATATGGAGTACCCTGTTGTGCCAAGGCACATGCCAGCAGTTTTCCCCAGATCTTTTTCCCTGTTTCTTCATCGTCTCTTTGGGACATCATCGTGTTGGGGGTTAACTTCCTCAGAGGATGTGTAATCATCACATGGAAAATTTGCATAAGAATTACCTAATGTTGGTATAGAGAAAGTAGACACCCTATACACAGGAGGGGCGGAAGGCTACATTATACAGCCCTCTTTTAGAAATCTACCTATAAAAAGATCTAAAAGAATAAGTTTTATAGTGTTGTTTATAGTACTAGCTAAAAATGGTGTGATAACCTAAATATCCAACAGTAAGAGAAATGGTTAACTGCAGTATGTCCTCTTGATGACTATGCAGCTGTTAAATCTTTTTCTACAGTGAACTAAGCAGCATTTAAGAAAAATCTATTTAAACTACAACCACAAGGAGTGGTGGAGCTAAAAAGGCCACTCAGTGTTGGTTATATAGATTGGGTCACGTTCAAGAGCAAGGAGTGTGTCAGCCTGCTGAGAGTGATTATGGAATCTTTTCCTTAAAAAAACAAAAAACCCCGATATTTTTAGAAACTATAGGTTAACATGAGAAAATTTTTATTAAGTGTTAGCTGGTTAAACCAAATATAACAGTGTGTATGGCTTTAACCAAATAAAAAACAACTATCACTAGAAAAAATATTGGAGCATTTCAAATGCTAACACTGATTTGGGTTTGCTGTGGGTAAGGTTTTTTTCTTTTACAAATTTTCTTTATTATTACATCTTTTTCTTCCTCTGTTGCTTTAAAAACTATATACATATTTTGTGAGTATATATTTGGTATGTGTCTTTCTAGATCTTTTCCTGTGGATTTATATTCCCATCCCCGCCCCCACATATGCCATGTTTTATTTTTTTGAATGGAACTATGTAAGTTAACCTTATGGTAGAAGAGAAATTATAAAAGTGCTTCTCCAAAACTGCTTGTGAGAGAACATCTCAAAGGCTCTGGATTTTGGCTTTGAATTTTTTTGTTAAGGATCAGTCTAACTTCTGATAGCAGAAGTTGGTTATTGCCTCAGCCCAAAGCCCTGGTCTGAAGGACAGGAACAAGGCAGCTGTTGTTCTCGCAGCCCTGAAACATGTATCCGATGACATGAAGACTCACAAGAACCCTGCCCTGAAGGCTCAGAGCGGTCCAGTGCGAAGTGGCCCCAAACCATTCTCTGCACCTAAACCAGGAGTCAGTCCATCCCCCAAACCAGCCACGAAGAAGGAGCCACCTGTACTTGAACTGGAGGGCAAGAAGTGGAGAGTGGTGAGTTAATAATGGCAGAACTCGGGGAACAAGGAGTGGGGACGGCGGGTTAAATGGAGCACAGCCAAATGAATGTAGGGTTCTGGTTTAGATTGCAAAAATGACAGTTTGGGATAGCCTGTTTGGGGGTAGTATGTGCTTAGTGATGAGATTCCTGAAAGGTGTATCTCTTTAACAGGAAAATCAAGAGAATGTTTCCAACCTGGTGATCGATGACACAGAGCTGAAACAGGTGGCTTACATATACAAGTGTGTCAACACAACATTGCACATCAAGGGTAAAATTAACTCCATTACAGTAGGTGAGTTCTTATTGTCCTAGGCAGGCTCTGTTCTAGAACCTAAGAGGGCTGGAACCATACCTACCCTATTCCTAAAGATTCTTAAATATGTTATTTTCCTTTAAAGTTACACTGTTGACCTCCCTTTCTTCTTCTAGATAACTGTAAGAAACTTGGTCTGGTATTCGATGACGTGGTGGGCATTGTGGAGATAATCAATAGTAGGGATGTCAAAGTTCAGGTAACTTGATATCTTGGCTCCTTCCCTTGATCCCTGAGGAATTAATTGAAAGCGACACAGCCGACCCACAGATGTTGCTCTGGTGGGAATCTGATTCTACAAAGTCTGTAAGCTGAGCTGCTTTGGATGTGGCAGGAGAGGAGCTGGCCTTTAGCGTGAGCTCTTTCCAGCACCCATCCCATCCTGCCCCGAGTATCCAGTATCTATTGTGCACCTGTGAGCTTTTGAGATGCAGTTGCTGACTCAACGTGAAACATTGAAAGCTTTTCCTGCAAGTTACTGTTGTTCTCCCAGATGCTGGGACTTAGTGTTCTTGGTGTTCTCTGCAGGTAATGGGTAAAGTGCCAACCATTTCCATCAACAAAACAGATGGCTGCCACGTTTACCTGAGCAAGAATTCGCTGGAGTGTGAGATAGTCAGTGCCAAATCTTCTGAGATGAATATCCTTGTTCCTACAGAAGGCGGTGACTTTGTAAGTGTCTTGATCTCTTTAGTAGTCTGATCCCAAAGCAGAAGGGACTGAAGATTGTCTGCATTGAGTGGGTCGAACCCAGTGATGCATGCCTCAAGCACACAGAAGCAGAGGGGGGTTCCCGCCTTTTTTAGGTCGAGCAGATGCTCAGGGTAGTAAAAAGGTACAGAGACTGAGTCACAGCACCCTGTTGAGCTGGTGCCATGAAGCTATACACACTCTCATCTACACCTCATAGGCTTAACAGTATGTCCAGGATCACTGGTCAGTGAACAGTAGGACACAGATTCAAACCTACATCTGTCTGGCTTTGGGGCTGTTCTCATTCCTACACTGCAGTCCTCCTTCGTTTTGTCAGTGGTTAGGGAGGTGGTAGAAGATGGGGTGCTACCAGTTACATAGCCATGTCTTTTCAGGTGGGTTCAGTTTCTCTCTCACTATGTCCTACCTGCTTTCAGAGTTTAGTGGAAGCAAGCACTGGAAAAGTGTAAAATTTAACCCCAACTTATTTTTTTAGCTCAGATTTACATCTGTTGTTTCTTTATTTACAGAATGAGTTCCCCGTCCCTGAGCAATTCAAGACCCTATGGAACGGGCAGAAGTTGGTCACCACAGTGACAGAAATAGCCGGATAAGCGAAGTGCCACTGGGTTCTTTGCCCTCTCCCTCACACCATGGGATAAATCTGTATCAAGACGGTTCTTTTCTAGATTTCCTCTACCTTTCTGCTCTTAAACTGCTTCTCTGCTTTGAGAAGCACAGCTACCTGCCTTCACTGAAATATACCTCAGGCTGAGATTTGGGGTGGGATAGCAGGTCAGTTGATCTTCTGCAGGAAGGTACAGCTTTTCCATATCAGCTCAACTGCACTGCCAGTCCATTCTTAAGGAACTTCAGACCGGGCGGGACTGGTGTGTTTTAGCTTTCAGCCTTTGACCAACAAACAGTCTTTGGGAAGAATAAAGCGGTCCCCAGGAATTAACAGCTCAGAAAGTTCACACAAGTCAATCTTTTCCTAACAATGAACATGAAGGTACCAGAAGCTGGTGTGATTCCAGCTGATTCTTCTAACCAGACTAATTTTTCACTGTTGACAAGTGAGGCAAGGGTTGCACTGGCCCAAAGGCTGAAGTTTGGCCATCTAGCTAGCATTCCAAGCAACATTGTTTCCTATAGCATTCCTTTGCTTCTGCACTCCATCCTGGCTCTGCCTGAACCTAAGATCGTAGGTTCTCCTGTATCAGCTGCTGTGGCAATGCCCTGTACCCAGACCAGTTAAAGAAGTCTTGGACCCTTTTTTTTCTCTGGGATCCTTGCCCAGCACCTTCCACAGAGATGACTTAAAAAAAAACAAACACACCATTCCAAGGAATCTGGCATTCCTTCCTCCTCCCATGCTAGGTGCCTGTCATCCATCTGCACTGTTTCCTTTGCCCTGTTATGCTCAACAGCTTTTGGCTTCTGTCCAGGCACCTGAACAAAGGACTAAAATCACCACTGCAGACTGCTTTTAGGTCTTATGTAAGAATCTTGCACAGCATTGCTAATGTAAATTTCAGT
This sequence comes from Hipposideros armiger, assembly GCF_001890085.2. Taxonomy (NCBI): domain Eukaryota; kingdom Metazoa; phylum Chordata; class Mammalia; order Chiroptera; family Hipposideridae; genus Hipposideros; species Hipposideros armiger. The sequence goes on from NW_017731432.1 coordinate 200,363, forward strand.
TTTTCCCTCTAGGACAAACACTTACCAAAATATGCAACATTTTTTTGGTGGGAAGAGAGATTGTCCTGTGACTTCTACCCATTTCCTGAGGCCTGTGGAAATAAACCTTTATGTACTTAAAGTTATACAGAAAATAGAATAAAATTAATACCAAACTTGCTTAGTATTTATGTGTAATATTTGCTGTACAGAGATGTAAGAATATTGAAAAGAAAAATGACTCCAAGGGTAAGAAGCTACTCTTTATTTTAGACAAACTCATACAATTCTTTTAACATCACTCCACTTCTTGCCCTTAAGCCTCATATTTTTTTAGTTGAAAAATAAGGCTTGAGAGAGGTGAAGGAAAAATCATAAAGGGTTGACTTGACAGCACTAACAAGGTACTTCCTCATGTGTAGCTAATCATTTCCCCAAACTGGCATTCCACAGAAGTCTCCCAAAACGATGATAGGTTTCCACAGGCGGGGCAGTGGGGGCTAAGAAGTCCATACTCAAAGTGTGGGAAATGGTAGATTATGGTTAGTTTACCATAACAGGAATTCTGAGAGTCCTTAATATTCTAATGTGAGTTGATCTCCAAGAGGAGAAAGGGGGTATCCAATATTCCCCAAGCTTTCTGAGCAAGAACACACAAACAACTTTGGAGTGTACTGGTAAATATTTTTTGCAATGGAATTTAGAAAGCCTGATCTCCATACTTTTCCTCCCATTCTCTGCTAATGCCAGCAACAGTGACTCAAATCCAGACCACTAGTCATACTAAAGGACAGGCTAATCAAGGATGGAATGGAAAGAACCAGCTGACTCCTCGTTTTTCATTCCCATTTCTAAATTTTTCTTAACACCTCCCCCCCTCATCTAAGTTAAGCAATATATACACTTCCTTCCTTAAGCAATCCAATTGTGTATTACTTCCCTCCTTTTATGAGAGAGCAACTAATTCACTACCTGAGGAGACAAAGAATGCTATCAAAGGAAGATGGTGGGCTAGCGGAATTTGTCTAATTGCTAAAACAGCACAGAAGGCAACATAGAGAGGAGGGCAGTCTCAGACTTTGCAGAAACATCCAAGCAATACTTTTCCAAGCACTGGTTAAATTTCTACCAGCAAAATGGAAAGCATTTATAGGGATGCCTCAGGCCGGGTATTGTTGGCCTTCACTTGGCTTGAAATGTGGCTCGATTTTCCTGAGAAAGGTGTTTGCCCTTAGAATCCAGCTCATTGTTTTAGTTCAGTCTTTTCTGGGCCTGGGCACAGTTCTGGCACTGACCTGCAGCAGACTGTTTCCTAAGACAGCTTGACCACATCGAATGATTGTAAAACAATCTCCGTGGTTATTAACTAATTAAACTTGCATTCAATACCATATGCTGATAGGATAAGGCAAAGGATAAGATTTGGATCTTGGATCTTTTGGAGCAGGGCATGTTAGATGATGACTAGGGAGAAGGATTAGTTGCAAGCTGGATCTGAGCTCAGTCTTGGGCATAAAGGGAACGGTCTTCCACTGGTTTGGAAGTGCTGGGGAGTTCCCTGAGCTCTGGTGCAAATTGCAAGGGTTTCATTTAAGGAAGGGTATGATGTGGGTATAAAACCATTCTTCAGACAGTTGAAGATGGTCCCCTTCTAGAGCCAGGAACACTAGCTGCCCTGCATTGTCCATTTCCTTTAGCCCCAGGCGGTCCTGCAGAGAGAAAGGCCATAATTAGTCAAGAGGCTTAATGAAAAGTTTTAGAGTAAAATAATAAAGAAATAGAATGTTAACTTGAGATACAAAGGTCTGACAATTAAGTTTGCAAACTTGTTGCAATAATGTTACTAACCTTTTTTAATATCAGAGGGATTATTCATTTTGAATTTGTACCAACTAGACAAACAGTTAACCAACTATTTGGAAGTGCTGAAAGGCTGTGTGAAAAGTTTAGACCACCTGACCTTTTCACCAACAATCCATGGCTCTTGCATCACAACAATGCACCAGCTCACACGGCACTGTCTATGAGGGTGTTTTTAGCCTGTAAACTAACTGTAAACAAGTAACCCTCCCTACTCACCTGATCTGGCACCCAATTATTTCTTTACCCGAAGTTAAAGGAAATGTTGAAAGGAAGACATTTTGATGACATTCAGGACATCAAGGGTAATACGATGACAGCTCTGATGGTCATTCCAGAAAGAGTTCCAAAATTGCTTTCTTTGAAGGGTGGACTAGACGCTGGTGTTGGTGCATAGCTTCCCAAAGGGAGTACTTCGAAGGTGACCATAGTGATATTCAGCAATGAGGTAAGCAGCACTTTAGGATGAGTTCACGAACTTAATTGTCAAACATAGTAGATTCTCAAAATGAAATCTTTTCCCTCAGAATTAAGGTGTATTGTCAAAAATGCCAGAAAGAATATCTCCTTCCATTTTTTTCCCCCTAAGCCAGCGGTTCTCAACCTTCCTAATGCCACGACCCTTTAATACAGTTCATGTTGTGGTGACTCCCAACCATAAAATTATTTTTGTTGCTACTCTATAACTGTAATTTTGCTGTTATGAATCGTAATGTAAATACCTTTTTGTTTTCTGATGGTCTTAGGCGACCCCTGTGAAAGGGTCGTTCAACCCCCAAAGGGGTCGCGACCCACAGGTTGAGAACCGCTGCCCTAAGCATTAAAAATATATGCAGTTGAGATATTCTATGCAGTGTTAAACATTTTGCTCTCTGAAGTTTCCCAAAGCTTCTGGGGGGCAATCCACGGACAAAATTGCCTCAAAATGTTGCTTAAGTGGAACTGAGCCAGACAGAACATGAGCTAGATAGCTTAAAACATATCCAACCCTTCAACAACAAACCTGGGACACCTGCATATTGTGCAGTTGAAAATGCCTGTGTGCCTCAGAACAAGTACGGCTGGGAAGAGGAGCAGTTATGACAGTGCCAGAATGTTGCTTCTGTGACTACCATCAGTTTGAGTTTCACCATAAGGAAGTTCTTAGTTGTAATTTCTAAAACTTAACAGCCCCTAGCTTCCCTTTCCTTTTACCTCACCCAAGCTGAGGCACCAAATGCAGGAGAAAAGCCAGGAGAGGAGACAACTGGCTTTGGAAATTTGAAGGAATTCTAGTAGAAGGCAATTGGTTCAGATGTAGCACTTGTGCATTTTGGGGACAGTGTCTCCAATATAAAATCTAAATTTAAAGTGTGGCACACTGGAGGTGGTGAAATGCTGCAACCTCTGAGAAATTACCTACTAAAAACAAAATTCACGACTCTTCCCATTCACTCTGCTATAGGCGGAGCTCTCCTTATCAGTACCTAATTTAAAAACAACTTCCACATCTACTGACGTCTTAAAGTAACACCCCTCTCTTCTATGTTTTCATGATGCATGGGGGCTTCTTGGATTTGTTCCAGTCTGCACATCGGCAAAGGAAGTCAGTTCTAAACCTTTTTATCAGAAGGAAGGAGTGAGAGATGATGTGTCCCTTGTGCATGCTTGAAAACCATGAGGTACAGGTCCTTCAACCTTCAGGTTTCTGTAAACCAGCACCTGCCAAGCTAGTGTGACAGCAGCCTAACCAGCCTCACCCATATCAGACATGAGCCACATGCCTCATTGGCACCTACAGCACTGGGATGTACAGGACAAGGTCTGTCACCAAAGAACCAGCAGCTTCCGGAGCCGGGAGCTGAAAAGGACAGTGCCTCTCGCCTCCCCATTACCTCTGTGTACAATGTGGTCTTCTGTAAGGGAATGGTTTCCTGGTCTTGGCCACTCCTGTAAAATCCAAACCACTGCAGGAAAGGAGGAAGAAATAAGCAGATCAGACACATGGCACATACTGCCAAATTAAGACTAGCTGGTAGCTAAGACTACCAACAAACTGAACATCATAAAGCTGTAGCAAGGAGGAAAAATAGAGTATGTCTTGACTCATCTCTTTTTAAGGGTGAATATTGAAGGATGAGTTAATCTTTCAAAGAGCTTTCCAATTTCCCAGAATTTCTGCTTCCTATAATTAATGAGCATCTACCCTATGAAAATCCTTGTGCCAAAATCCAGATATTCAAAGATGAATATATGTATACAGTCCCTGTTTTCAAGAAGTTCTAGTCTAATGCACAGAAACAACTAATTGTTTAGCATGGCGGGGGGGTCAGCAAACTTCTGTAAAGGCCAGATACAAAATACTTTTGGCTTTAAGAGCCACGTGGTGGCAACTACTCAATGCTGCCATTGTAATGAAAATGGAGCCACAAACAATATTTTTAAATGAGCATGGCTGTGTTCCAATGGAACTGTATTTGTGGACATGGAAATTTGAATTTCATATAATTTTCACATCAGCAAATTTTTTTTGTTTTGTATTGGGGAGTTAGGGGATGGAAACAGCACTGGGGAATTGGGGGAAGGGGAACAGACAAGTTGCTGTCCTTTTGTTCTTCAGTCTAGTTGTAGAGGACGTTGCTTCACTGGCCCAAGTTGGCACCATCATTGCACTCTTCCCTGGCGAGGCAGATCAGTCGCCGGCTTCTGGACGGCCGCTCACAGCGGCTGCTGGCCGCTCACGCTGGCTGCTGGCTACACATGGTAGCCCATGGCAATCCACTGCAGCAGGGGCTGCAGCCTACGCCCGTCGCCGGAGACTCCCGGCAGCCCAGCTCCAGGTTGAGCTGTTGTTCAGCATCTTAGCTGTAGAGGGCAGTGTCACTGGCCCTCATATGTGGGATCCAAACCAGGGCCCTCTGGTGTCCCAAGCCAGCTCTTAATCAATGCGCCACTTGGCCAGCCCCACATCAGAAAATTAAAAAAAATTTTTTCAACCACCTAAAAATGTAAAAGCCATTCTTAGTTCATGGGCCACATAAAAGCAGGTGGCAGGCTGGATCTGGCCCGCAAACCGTGTTTCTGCTAGCATGGCGTTGGTCTGACGTGGTCTGACATGATGCAATGAGTGTGCTAATACAGGCTGACTGATTCTACAGAAGAGGAAGCAAATTCTGCTTGGAGTAGGGACAGCATCCTGGATGGAGGAAGTAACTTGGGTTTGGCTTTGGCAGATGAATAGAAGCTTGTCAGATGGAGAAGCCTAGGGAAGGGTATTCTAGTAACTCAAAAGCAAAAGCAAATGCATATGCCAAGTGTGGGGCATTTCAAACAGTACAATATGGCTTGATCAGACAGTATGAAGTGGGTAGTGAAGGGAGATTAGGTTGGAGAGACAGGTTGAAGTCAGGTCAAGGCAGACCTTAAATGCCAGCCTTAGGGATTTATTGACTTTGGTCTGGAGGTTCTGAACCTTTTGTTGGGTCTCTTTGAAAATCTGATCAAAGTTATAGACCCTTCCTCAGAGAACGCATCTATACAATTCTGCATATAATTTCAGTTGGTGGGGGATTATAACCTTCAGTGTCCCACGTATAGGCCTCAGGTGAAGAACCCCTGCTCTACAAAAAGGGGGGTGGAAGGGACTGAAGGTTTTTCCCCCCAACAGGCAGCTGTATTTTAACGTCATTGAGTCCTGTGGTCTCCTGGCATGTTGTAGCCTGCCTAAGCAGTGTCTTACCTCAGAATCCACAGGGTCCACAACGGAATCATTGAGGAATTTCACCATCACAAACTTCTTCAGGGCCATCAGGTTCTTCTTGTAGGACTCATTGACACCCTGGAGGAAAGGCCAGCAGTAGTCAGGGACGTCACCATCAGGTTCCAGAAGGGGGATTAAAGCCTTTCGGTGCTCTGGTCTCCAGCCCAGGACCTCCCGTGTTTCTTCCCCATGGTACGGGTTGTTTTTCCAGCTTCCTGCCCAGAATAGACCTATACAGCCTTTTCTTACCATCCTGATTGACATTCCCACCCACCGTGGCAACCATGATGCCACCATGAATCTGTCAATGCACTCAACAGGCATTGTCACATAGGTTAAAGGTTTCTAGCCAGAGACAGCCAATGCAAAATAAGAAACTGCATATTCTGAGTGGTTTTGCTATACTATTCTGTTTTCCCCCCTTTCAAAAACATTTTTTTTTTTAACCTCCAGATGACTTGAGCCATCTAGTTGACCAGAATCTCCCAAACCATGCTCATGCCTTGGACATACTCGGTCCCCTCTGCAGTCTCTTCTAGGGAAATCTCTCTCCTGAGAAAATTTGACCCAAAAGTGACCCACCAAGGAAGGCTTCCCTCAGCAAAACAGCAGCTGTGAGGTTCCACGTAAGCCAGCCAGCAACCCACTGAGCTGACTGTGCTTCAAGCCTAGGACAAGGAAAGGACCTACAGGAAGAAGGCCAAATGGATTTCAGCCTCCCTAAAAGAAACTGAATCTCAGAAGCACTGGCTCCCCCCAAAAACCAGAACTTCTGTTTCCCAAGTTCTTCCTGGGATATTTTGGGTAAACAGCCGCTGCTGACCTGTTTCTAATGCCCCGAATGGAAAAGTGAATGTACAACTATGGTAGCCTGGGTTGGGTGCTTACTCTCTCCTGATTAATGTCTGCCAGGAAGATGCTGTGGTTGCGGTACATGTCCTCCTTTATGGGGTCGTGCCAGTATTCTGCTTGCACCAGGCTACAGGAAGAAAAAGGAATGATGGTGACCAAGCTGCAAATCAGCAGGCCTGGGGCATACCCCTGTGCGTAGGCTACCAAAAGACTCGGAAAGGACAAAAGGTCAGAGCCCTCAATCCCAGGCCTTGCCCTCTAATAGGGAAGACAAGACTATCCCCTACGAAACAGTTCATCACCCAGACACCTGAGGCGAGGATGTGCTATTTAACACCCTACTGAAAGTCCTAAAGCTGTAGGAAAAGGACTCATCAATATTGGTTCCCCTGTGGCACTGAGCTTTATCACCCTCGCCATGCCTCCAGGTCAGGGTGGCACGTGCTATCCCCTTCCATAACCCCGCCTCCTTCACCCTCCATTGCTTCCTACTCATCCTGGAAGACTCAGCTCAGTTCCCACCACCCCTGCTTCCTCTTCATCCATCTATCTCCTTTTCATCTAAGCCCTTCACTAAGCCCTTAACTTCTGGGATCTGACACCATTTCCAGGTAGGTAGTGTCAGAACTGAATTAAATTGTAAGATACCCAGCTGGTGTGGAAAGACTTGCTTGGTGGGGGAAACCCACCCCCCACACACATTTGGTGACCAGAAGTGAAGTGTCCTGTGTAGTAGCGTAAAAGTAAAGGAGACACACAAGAGACTCACAGAAGGGGAAGACTGGGCTTTTCAACACAAGGATGATCTCTGAGAGTTGTTTGTTATAATGAGAAACTGGAAATGCTGAAATGTTTGCAAAATGGGAATCAATAAATGGTGAGGTCATATAATAAAAATGCCATGCAGCAGTGAAGACGAATCAACTAGATGTATATGTAATAACATGTTTAGATTTCAAAAATACTGAGTGAAAAAATCATTTGTAGACTGAGATACACACAATAAGATGTCCATTACATAAAAATTTAAATATACAATATAACTATATATTGTTTATGGCTATGTACATATATAACACAATTTTTTTAACAGACAGAAAGGATATACTCAGAATTCTTTGACAGTGATTGTCACTATGGAGGGAAAGCAGAGAATGAGACCTGGGAGAAATATGAAGAAAAATTCAATTTTATCTGAAATGTTTCTGTTCTTAAAAATATTGGAGGCAAATATGGTAAAATATTAATTTTAGGTCCTAGGTACACAGTAGTTTGTTACTTTTCTTAACAGTTGAAAAGTATCTGAGGGAGCATGAGTGATTGACTCAGTACTTCCAGGAAAGGGAGGGGCAAGTTGAGAGCAGAGTGGGACAACTGAGCAAAAGCACTCTGAGCGCCATGGAGGGGGCGGGGGGCGGGTGCACAGGCCCTGCAAAGCACGGGGCAGGCAGGCAGGCTGGGAGCTGGGTACCAAGGAGGGCAAGTTGGGAGAGCAGAGCTGGCACGGGAAGACGAGAGGCCAAGGCCAGGGCGACACTGGGGTGGGGCGATGGCAGGGAGAAAACGAGGAAGGAGAAATCAGGAAGGGCTGCCAGCATCTCAAAGGGGAACTAGAGGGCATATTTCACATCCAGAAGCTGTTACACTCACCAGTAATTCATTGCCCCCACCGTGCCTGGCCAGGGCCTGGTGCCTGAAAAACACTTCCTCACTGCTTAGTCGGGGTATTAGGATATTGCTAAAGTTAAATGCTCTGAACAGGGTAGAAGACATCTTTTGGGGTCTCTGCCTAAATCAAAACCATTCTCCCTCGAATGGGAACTGCACCCTTCCTACCCTCACCAGTTATAAGGTGGGTATGGTTGGTACCATGTGGTCCCACTTCTCTGGCCATAGCTAATGAGAGCAAGTGAGAGCCTTATCTGAGCTGGGGCAGGGTCCCTTCTCTAAAAATGTGAATTGTGACAGAGATTCTAGCCTCAGACAGAGATAATCTAAACAGAGAAGATAAAACTCTTGTAAGCTGTGCAAGGCCACCTTTCACCATGTAGATAACAGGAGAGGCTGGTCTGCATGGAGAGAAAAAAGAAGCAGTGACACAGAGTGAGAAGCAATGACAACCGTTGGAGAAAGACTGTGTTGGCTCTTGATGGCTCTCACTTTTTGATTCTAGTCTCTCTCAGGCTTTGGGTACCGAATTATGAATTTCTTTTTTTTTTTTTTAGCTGAGCCATCTTGCCACCTGTTGGCAGCTCAGCGGCAGCTCAGCTCGGGCCGGGAATCGAACTGCTGTTGCTCAGAACTCAAACCCTTGAGCGAGCTCTTAACCAACTGAGCCACTCAGCCGGCCCTATGAATTTCTTTTGACATTTACTTTGGCATGATTTGGTTTTGTTTCTTGCAACCAGAATCCTCCCTAATACAAAGGCAACCTAGAGCAACATGACCAAGAGAAAACGATTTTCCTTTTGTCACGTTAAGTTCTTACCATCTCCCTTCCCACTACTCTACTTGGACTACTTGCCTTGTTACATCTCATGGTGGCCATGTGTTAAAATGAGAGTTTACAAAGAAACTTAAAAAAAGAAAAAAGCAAATAACTCTATAAAATCAGAAAAGTATCTCAAAAGTTAATCTGTACATGAGCTGTTGAGAACCCAGAATGCAGTCCCCAGGGAAACTGTGGTATCAATGGTGAGCTGTATCTTAGCTCACAGTCTAGGTCATCTACAATGTTATAAAACGTATCGCAAGTCATTCCATTTCTCTTCATCTCACTCATCTTCATATTCCCTGGCTTAGAACATTCCAATCGCTTCCCATGATGCTTAGAAGAAAACCCAAACTCCTTACATGGCCTACAAGCCCTTGCAAGACGTAGCTCCTGCTTTCTGTCCATCTCTCCCATCTATCACTAAACTCTAGTCACCCTGGCCTAGGACAAGCCAAGCTTATCTCAGGCTCGGTGCTTTTGTGCCTGCTGTTCCCTCTGCCTGATCCCTCTTTCCTTAGCTCCTCCTATGCTCTTTCCTTCTCATCCCTCAGATCCCAGCTTAAACAGCTCTTCTAAGGCCATTCTGTGCAAAGTAGGTACCCCCTCCATTACTCTCCATCCCTGCATCCTGCTTATTTCCTTCACGGCCACAGCACCGTTCGAGGTTATCTAGTAAATCTGTTCACCGGGACACCCCCTTTCGCCACTAGTAGGTTAAGTCATGAGACCAGGGACCCTGATTGTCTTATCTCCATGAATCGTCTTGTTCCCCCTCGTACCTGCGAGACATCTATAATAGGGCCTGGCAAACAGCAGTGGTTCAATATTTGATGAAATTATGAATGAAATACTTTATAACTGCAACCAAAAGTTAGAGAAAACAAAACCACTGCAATACTTCTAAATAAAGGAAACAGAAAGCTGAAGTTGAATTAATATTTTAAACACAGCAGCAGTAGTGGTCACAACCCACACCTGCCTACTTACTATGAACTGAGCACTGCTCTGAATGCTTTCCACTCAATTTGTCTAATCTTCATATCCCTGTAGGAAAGTGCTACTATTAACCTCACACTAGAGATGAGGAGAAGGAGACTCAAAGACACTCGGGGCCACACAGCTAGACAGTGTAGAACTCAGCCTCTCCAACAACCCCTTAGAAAGAGGGTATGGAGGGTCATTTTTTTCTTTCTGCATGTCTGAAGATGTCTTTATTTTCCCTTCATGTTTGGTTGTTACTTCGTGGTTTGGGATAGAATCCTAGGTTGTAAATCACTTTCCCTCAGAATAACTGCACCATTGCCTTTTAGATAATAGTGTTGCTGCCAGGGAGTGTGCTGCCATCAGGGCTCATTCTGTAAGTGGCCTCCCTGAGATTTATTCTTTATCCCTGGTGTTCTGAAATTTCACAGGAATATACCTTAATGTGGATCTTTTTTCATTCCTTGCCTTGACTACTTGGTGAACCCTTTCAATCTGGAAACTTATTCCTGTAGTTTTGAGAAGCTGTCTCATCTTACTTTAATAATTCCAATCTACCCTTTCCTCTGTTCTCTTTTGGAAACTCCTATTAGTCAGATATTGGACTTCCTAAACGGCTTATCTAATTTTTTCAGGTTCTCCTTTTCTTTTTCTACCTCTTTATTTTTTAAATTTTGCTTATCTTATTTTTAATTTCCAAGAGCTCTCTCTTATTCTCTGATGTTGGTCTTATTTGCATTCTGTTCTGGTGTCATGGATGCAATCTCTTATCTCTGAAGGTAATTATAGGCTTTATTATTTTTTTTTAGGTTTTCTTCTGCTTCTTGAATCCATCTGTTTCTTCCAAGTTCCTTTTTACTTTTTGTTTGTTTTGGTCTGCCTTTCATGTTGGAAGCTTTCCTCAGATATCTGACTGGGGTACCTTGGCTCACTGTTCATATGTAAACGAGGAACTACAAAGCTGACAGGAAGCTCTAAACACAAGAGCAGAGCTTGTCCACTGGTGGCTTCACTACATGGTAGTTAGGAGAAGTCCCAACTTGTTAAAAGATGCTAAAACATCAACCTGCAGGCCTTTTCTCTGGGGCCGGTCAGTTTTCCCAGAAAAGGGTCCACCAAACTTCTGCTTAGTAGATCCTAAGCCTGGCTGCTATCATTCTGGGAGCCAAGTGGGAGGAAAGGGGAATGGGAGGGGATGAGTTTTCAATATGGCTTCCTACCACCATCTTGTGCTCATTATCTCAAAGTCTGATACTTTTCTAGTTAAACTGCTCCAGAGAATCAATTTTGCTTCTCTTGTCAGGATGGGAGGAGCAGTCACTTGGATGTGCATTTAAGGGAAATGGAGAATCTGATCATGACTTATACAGATAGATGTTCAACAAAAAGTCCTGTGACTTATATAGACGTTCAACAAAAAGTCCTGTTTTAGTCCTGCACACTTACCTCTACCTTCCAAAGTATCTTATGCATCTAACTCCTGAGCATTTCTGAAGCTGTGAGAAGTGAATCTCCTCCCTTGTCAGTGCATCCCTCTACAGACATAAAGGCATCAGCTTTTTGTGCTCTGCTAAAACAGTTATCACTCATTTATCTGCTCTCTGTCTTTCAAAAACATGTTGACATCCTTTATTATCTCTTATCTCCTCTCCTGTTCTCTTTGCCCTTGTGGGTCTATCAGTTTTTATTCTTTTGCTACCATTTTATTAAAGTTTAAGGAGGAAGTGAGGATAAACACATCAATCTACCACTTTTAATCAGTACTGAAGTGTCAGTGTCCCCCCAGCCCCCGAATGACTGCTCATTTATAGTCACTAATAATTGTGATCGCCAAGGGTTGTGTCTGGTTCACAAAAGAAAGAAATCCAAAGAAAGAAAAGGATGAATTTTTCTGAGGCATCTGAGCTAGAATTAGAACAAAGAGTAAAGAATTAAGAACAATATGGTGGAAAGAGGCCATATGTATCCATGAGAACAGAAAATACGAAGAATATATATAAACAAGCTGTGACTATCTAGTCAAACCAGGTAAGGGTTAAAGCTTAACAGTAGATTCAAATACCTGAGAGGGAAGGCAGCAGAGATATTGTATAACATTTCTTAGTTTCCTTCACGGACCATCAGGTGGCACTGTTGACCCAACACAGCTTTGTGACTATGTGTATAGCCAATGTGAAGGAAAGGAAGAGAGCTAGCTGTAGGTCGTTTCTCTATGTGAGTCACTGGTAAGGCTGTGTCCCTTGGAAAATGGCTTCAAGGAAATTTTGTACTGAAGAATTGTTATTAGACAAGAATGATACACTTGGAAAACCCGTAGGATAGATACCATAACCATACTAATTGATCCCAAATCTTAGTTATCATCTAGAATACTCCAGACTTCCTGAATCGGAATTTCTAGGAATGGAGCCCTGGAATCCATTTTTAATAGATTTCCCAGGGCTTCTGATGTATCTTTTAGTTTGAAAACAAGTGAATAAGAATACACTCCAAAAGTGATTCTGTATGGTTTTAAATACCCAAACACATTTGAGCAGTTGGGCACACTGACACAGGAGACTAGCTCTTGCTGCTGACAACATAAAGAATCTGTCCTCCAATATTAACAGTAATTCCTTGAGCTTGGTACTTTCCAAAGGCTTTTCAGTTTGTTGTTTTAAAGATGGAAATTTATTCTGTTGTAATTACATTCTTCCGAAATAGAAAAATGTCCTCCCTTTTAAAGCAGTTTTAGGTTTACAATAAAATTGAGTAGATAAGACAGAGATATTTACCAGAGATATTTAGCAAAAATATCTCACTTGAACATCACTAGCAACTACTCCTAGAATCGCTGTTAGCATGAAAGTCAGCATGGTATTTTCACGCAGTGATAGTTCTGTGTCCCTTCAGCTAACCATAGTCATACATACCGCTCTTGAACAGCTTTGTTGTAAGCCCCAGCATTCAGTGTTTTTCTGATCAAGTCACAGATGTGAGAGTGCTCTCCTGGGCACCGAGGGAGTCCAAAAACACCTAGAGTAGAAGACAAACATCCATCCCTTCAATAATCATGTATTGAATACCTATTATGTACAAGGCACTGTGAGAAACAAAAACAAACCAGAGCTTGACCCTGATCTCAGTCACATATTCTTCAAGAAAATAAAGTACCGAGCATTAATACTATAACCATCTTTCTCCTGGTACCACTCTTTTCTGCCTAAGGACTTTTGCACCTGCTTCTCCCAGGAGGATGTACAAACATACCTCAGAGGTACTGCAGGTTCAGTTCCAGATTACTGCAATAAAGTGAATGTTGCAATAAAGTGAGCCACACAAATGTTTTGGTTTCCCAGTGTTTATAAAACTTATGTTTATACTATCCTGTCATCTATTAAGTATGCAATAGAATTATGTCTAAAACAACAATGTATATACCTTCATTGAAAAATAACTTTAATGCTAAAAAATGCTAACCATCATCTGAGCCTTCAGCGAGTTGTAATTTTTTTGCTGATAGAGGGTCTTGCCCGGATGCTGATAAAAATGCATATCTGCGAAGCGCAAAAAAGCGAAGTGCAACAAAACGAGGTATGCTTGTACTTCTCTTGCTGCGTCAATGGCTGGACTCATTTGCATCCCCCAGGCCTTCGCTTCGAGAAGACATATCTGACTATCCTATCTCAAGTAGTGTCCAGCCCCATTTCTTTTCCCTCCCCCAGTTACACCTTCATCCTCACCATCCTCCTCAATAACATTTTGGGGGGGTGCCAGGCATATTTTAAGCATATATTGACAATAATTTAATCCTCACAACCATCCTGTAGAGTAGAAATCATTATTTGCCCCACATTACAGAACAGAAACTTTAAACAGAGATGTTCAAAACCTTGTCCAAGGTTAGACAATAAGTGATAGAGCCAGGAGATGAACACAGGAAGTTTGGGCTCCAGAGCCCACAGCTTTAACCAATACAACCATGATTCTATCCCTCAAGTATTAACCCATTTTTTTCTTTATCAAAGTTAACAACTGTCTATATTTATTGTTTGTTTACTTATTCCATATTTATTTTCCCGCTCCAACTAGAATGGCAGTTTCATGAATTCAGGGACCTTGTCTTATTCCTAGGATTTTTTTTGTGGAGGGCAGTGTCACCGGCCCTCATATGTGGGATCCGAACCTGGGCCCTCTGGCGTCCCAAGCCAGTTCTTAACCATCACGCCACTCGGCCGGCCCTTATTCCTAGGTTTTTAATAAATATTTTGAATGAATGAATGATAAAGATGTTTTTACCTACTTGTATTTGAATAATACTTGTACTTTTAGAAAGTATTTTCCTCCCTATTATTTCACTTCATTCTCTGAAAAATTCCCACAAGATTGGCGGAGCCTTATTTTAGTTTCCTTCATCTGTGAAAGGGACATAAGATACCAAACTACTTGCCCATCAGTAACAGTTAATTAGGTGAATCCGGTTTCCTGATTATAAGAAGAATCCTTCTGCCTCTACACTACACCAGCTAATAACTATATCCATCAGAACAGAGATAAAGTTCTATTCCAAAAACACATCCTTCCCCAAAACTAATAATTTTGTCTAAATAGAAAACCTGTTGTTTTTTGAGGGAAATTTAATCTCTACTATTAATTTTACAACAAGATTAGACACTATTCTTTGCCTAAGCCTAAATTCAGTAGGACATCACCAACGTCAGAAAACAGGAAAGGTTGTTCGACTTTCCAATTCCTCAACCACCACCTGCTGCGTGGCTGCAACCATCTCACCTCCAGGAAATCATGTTAATTAAACGGGAGAAGTAGATGGCAACCTAATGATTCACCTGTGTTGCAGGCCTCTGGAATCCTAAGTCTCTTCCTATTTCTTCAGGAATACTGGCTAGTTTGTTACACACTGAAAAAACAGGATTTTGCAAGGACGGCTAAATTCTTGTACAAACAGAGCTGCTAGCATTTTTAATTTTCTTTTATATTTTTTTATTTCATTTTTTTTTTGCAAAGATTTTTATTGAAGCGAAAGGACAGCTCTCTTATGAAAGGGGGTACCCAAAACTGGGGTGTCACTAGCATTTTTTAAAATCAAGTGATCATGTAAGTTAGAATAGAGAAAAAAACGGGACAAAGAGGCCAAAGTTACCTTGATGTTGTCCCCCAACTGAGATCAGATTGACCATGGGAGGTGAGGGGCATCTCTGAGCCACTGCCCTCCTGGGGAAACAAAGAAATTATCAGCTCCAACAGTCAGATGGAAATGTATTATCAACAATAAACTTCTCAGATTAACCTGCTTAATTCTCTGTGGTTCCCCAATGCCACAGAGTTTCAGGATTTTCTTCTGATATGGCCAAACACAAATCTTTACTCTTTCATAGAAAATGTTAAGTTCCATAAAGCTTTTTACATGGGGACATTTTAGAACAGTTTCCCTTCCAAGATAGGTGAAAATCCCAGAAGAATTTGAGGAGTGGATCTATCTGAATGAAAGAAAAAAAAATCATGCAAGTAGTGTGATATAACAGAAGGGAACTTACAGAAATTGGCCTCCCTGGGAGAATCCCATAGCATTGTAACCATGCTGCAATTTAGGATCCTTAGCAAGAATCTGACACACTGTTGTTACTTGGGAATTGACATTCAAGAAGAAGCTGTTCTTCACATCCTGAAAGAGGACCGACAGAGAAGTGAAAGGATGGGGCTGAAAACAACGGCTGGCATCTTCTCTAAGAGGAAAAATTGTTAGTATCCTTACATATGCGTAAGCCATTTAAGAGTTAAAATACAATTGTATGATTTGCTACTAAAAATACAAGGTAAAGCATTTTTATAGTGCATTCTATGAAATGAGTCAGCAAACCTTCAAAGGAACAGAGCTGTGAAGAGTCTTACCTCTATCAGGGTCTTCCCAATCTCTAGAGATAAGACGTAAATTCCTGGTATTTTATTCTCCACCATTTTTTTGATAGCACCCATGCTTAAGGGATTACAACAGCTGTCTCCTAGACAACAAACACAATGATGGGAACTCATGAATCAAAACATTTATTTTCTTAAAACTTTTGTGCTTCAAAGGACATTATCAAGAATGTGAAGAGACAACTACAGAACGGGAGAAAATATTTGCAAAACATATATCTGATAAAGGTTTAATATCCAGAACATACAAAGAACTCTTACAACTCAACAATAAGATAACCTAATTAAAAATGGAAAAAGGAAGGGCCAGCTGAGTGGTGCATTGGTTAAGAGTTGGCTTGGGACACCAGCTCTGAGCAGCAGGGCCCCGGCTGGGATCCCACATTAGGGCCAGTGACCCTGCGCCCTCTACAGGTAAGATGGTGAACAACAGCTCAACCTGGATCTGGGCTGCCATGAGTCCTCCACAAAGGCGTAGGCTGCAGTGGAGCTGCAGCGGGCTGCTGTAAGCTACTGTGAGTGGCTGGCAGCCAGCGTGAGCTGCCGTGAGCCGCCAATGAGTAGCCGTCCAGTGGCCAGCGACCGATCTGCCTCACCTGGGAAGAGCACAATGATAATACCAACATGGGCCAGTGAAGCCACGTCCTCCACAACTAGACTGAAGAACAAAATGACAGCAACTTGTCTGTTCCGCTTCCCTGGTTCCCCAATGCTGCTCCCCTCTCCCAATTCCCCAATAAAATCTTTAAAAAAACAAACAAAAAAAAGAGTGCGAGCTCTGAGCAACAGGGTTGCCAGTTTGATTCCCTGCCCGAGCTGCCAACAGGTGTCAGGATGGCTCAGCTGAAAAAAAAAAAAATGGAAAAAGTTCTTGAACAGACATATCTCCCAAGATGGTATACAAATGGCCAATAAGCACATGAAAAGATGTTCAACATCACTGGTCATTAAGGAAAT
>NW_017731432.1:217540-237920 GCF_001890085.2 Hipposideros armiger
GGCCCTCTGGCGTCCCAAGCCAGTTCTTAACCATCGCGCCACTCGGCCGGCCCCCTATGATGGTTTTAATAAAATAGTTAAATGGCTCAGCTAAAAAAAAATTAATTAAAAATGAAAAAATAATAAGTGTTGGCAAAGATATAGAGAAATAGGAACGCTTGCACATTGCTGATAGAAATATGAGTTAGCCACAGTAAAAACAGTTTGTTGTTCCTCAAAAAGTTAAACATATAATTACCATATGACCCAGCAATTTCACTTCTAGGTATATATCCAAGAGAAATGAAAAGATATGCCCATACAGAAACCTGTACATGAATGTATAATAGCCAAAAGGTGGAAATGATCCAAATGGATGAATGGATAAACAAATTGGAGGGTGTGTGTGTGTGTGTGTGTGTGTGTGTATTAGAATAGCATTCAGCCACAAAAAGAAATGAGGTACTGACACATGCTACAATGTGGATGAGCCTCGAAAACATTATTATAAGTGAAATAAGCCACACACAAAAGGTCACATATTGTATAATTCCTTTTATATGATACATCCAGAACAGGCAAATCCATACAGACAGAAAGCAGATTAGACATTTTCTGGGGGTGGTAGGGGAGGAAATGAGGAGTGATTACTTAATGGGTACAAGTGTTTTCTGGGGTGATGAAAAAGTTTTGAAATGAGAGAGAAATGGTGGTTGCACAACATTGTGAATATACTAAATGCCATTGAATTGTGTACTTTATTACGGTTAATTGTATGTTACATGAATTTCACCTCGATTTTAAAAAAGAACAACTTTCCTTCTAACGCTTAGCTCATGTTTATCCAGTAATAACAAACTTCAAAAGCCCATACAATATAATTGGGACACCAAATTTACAACTGAAAAATAAGCAGAGGTGCATATTCCCCCTCCCTTATCATCAGGAACACTTGGGGTTAATAGATTCAAAGGCACTTTAGAATCAGATTTCTCTTTAGGGCCAGGACTAGGATAAGACAAGTGAAGCATCTAGGTAAAAAAAATTAAGGAGACACTCACTGTCAGGTTCATGCAAGTGCTAATCCTGAACGTATACAAACTAGAGAGTGAGTGCTTCCTTAAATTTTACACTCTAGAACATTTCGATGGTTGCCAACTGGGAAGGAGGTTGAGGGGGATGGCTGGAAAAGGGGAAAGGAAAGTGACTAGCTACTGAGTGGGAAGGGTAGGGTGAGGTCATTTTCCATTTTTAGCTTAATCATCATCCCATTTTCCCTTCCTGAGAAGGTTAAGAAATAGTTTTTAAAGAAGAAAAGCTAAGGCCTACAGCAACTTCTATTTCTCTCATAATAACATTCATGGCACTGAAGTGTAACTGTTGGTTACTTAACTGCCTCCCTATGGGCTGACTGTGCTTTGGGAGGATATGGGGCATCTCGTGTTCTTTTAACTCCACTGTAGCAGCCCCAGGACCTGGCACAAAACCTTGATATATTTGCCGACTCTTAATTCCTCTCTGAACATTTTTCTTTAAACCACTCCAATAAGGCTCTCACTCTCGCCACTCCCCCAAAACTGCAAGGTCTTTAGTGATCTCCATATTGGTAAACCCAATAACCAATTCTCAGCCCTTATCTTACTTGAGCTGTCAACAGCATTCCATACATTTGATTCCTCACTTCTTCTTAAAACATTTTCACCTCTTCCGGGACACTGCACTCTTCCGACTTTCCTCCAGCTCCCTGGTTATTCCATCACGGTCTTCTTTGCTAGTTCCTCCTCATCTCCTCAACCTCCATATGTTGGGAGTGCCTCAGGGCTCAATTCTTAGGCCTCCTCCCTCTTTTGTGTACACTTACTCCCTAGGTGATCTCCCCAGTCTCATGGCTTTAAATACCAGCTATATATGCTGAAGGCTCCCCCAACTTAAATCTCCAACCTGTATCTCTGTCCTACGTTCCACACTCCAAATGCCCTTACAACATTTCCAATTCAGTAAGTCCAAAAGCAGACTCTTGATCTTCTCCCCACCCCCCCATTTGCTCCCCTACAGGCTGCCCCACTTTGGTTAAATGACAACTTCATCCTTCTAGTTGTTCAGGTCAAAACTCACGGAGTCATCCTTGATTCCTTTCTTTTCTTTCTCATCCCACATCTCATCTGTTAGCAAATCCCATTGGTTTTACCTTCAAAATATTCCAAACTTTGACCACTTCTCAACATCTTCATATCACTATACTGTTTCAAGGCATCATCATCTCATTTAAATTACTTCAATGACTTCTCAATTTGTCTCCCTTCAAATGTTCATGACCCCCTATAATCTAGTCTCAATACAGCAAATACAGTGGTCCTTTTAAAATGTAAGTCAAGATCATGTCACTCATCTCAACCCCCTCACCAAGGGCTTCCCATCTCATTCTAGCCGAAGTCCCTACAGTACTCCACTGCCCCACAATCTACACCCCTATTTTCTTCTCCTTGCTCACTCAGTTCCAGCCACACTAATCTAAATGTTGTTTATTGAATATACCAGACATACTTCTGCCCCAGGGTCTTTTCATTTGCTGCTCCTTCTACCAGTTAGCCACATGGCCATCTTCCCTTGTCCACTTCAGGTTTCTGCTCAGATGTCATTTCCTCAGTAAATCCTTTCCTGATTTTGCTCTATAAAATTCCAATCCCCCTTCTGATTTCTATCCCCTTCCCTGCTTTATTTTTTTCCATTGCACTTATCACCATTTGACATATTATGTTTTACTTGTTTCTTTCTTTATAGTCTGTCTCTCCTATTAGAAAGGATGTTCCAAGAGAGCAAAGAATTTAGTCTGTTTCTTTCACTACTGTATCTTCAGCATCTAGTAGGTGCTCAATAACTATATGTTAAATGTATAAATGCACTATAGGTGCCTAACAAATTTCTGTTCAATTTGTGAATGAATAAAAGGATGGATGCCCGGGTCATGTAGCCACAGCCCAGCTCTTCTGGGCAAGTGCCAGTTGCTGCATCCTGACGCACCGCTGTGAAGATGAAACAAGGACAGCACGTAAAGCCCGAACGCAGAGCCCTCTGTGAGCGCTCACCAAAACACAGCTCTTTCCCCTTCTCCCTTCCCAATGCAGAGTAGCCTCCAAATCCTAACGTCGGGCGAGCGAAGTGCTGTGTGACCACCACACTCACCCTCCACACTCGCTCTCTGCAGACGCGAACCCAGGCTGGAAGCGGGACAGAGTCGCCAAGCCCTTCTGCCCCTCTTACTCACTCACCCATCCCATGCCAGATCACCAGCGGCAGCGGCGCCGGCGGGTCTACATGCCCCAGCGCCAGGGCAGCGCAGGACCCCGGCAGGAGAGCGACAACCAAAAGCCACAGGGAGCTGGGCGACGCCATCTTGGCTCAGTCACGTGACCGGGCTCCAGCCGCCTCCGCCTCGGCTGCCTCGTGAGGTGGGCGTCGGCCCTAGTGTGTTGCTTTAGTAGGCTGCCCTCCACCTTGAGTCAAAATGAGTGCTGACGTTTGTTTATTCGATGCTTATCACGCATCACACAGTATTCTAAGCACTTTACATCTGTTAACTGATTTATCCTCATAGTAGCTGTATACATGTCGTCCCATTTTACAGTCAGGGGACCGAGGCACTGAGAATTTGGATACGGTGCTAAGGTAACAGAGATAGCAAGTTGGTGTTTCCAAAGTCCTTGCTCTTAACCACTCCCTTTGGAAGATAAATACTTTGGGAAAGAAAGGAAGGGAGGATTCAGCCCCCTTAGAAATAGGGAGGTGGGGTGGGGAGAGATAATTTCCAACCAGGGACAATCTAGGCTGGGTGTGGTATTTATTAAGGATCTTGAAGGACAGGTAGGATTTTAACAGGCAAAGATAAAATGCAGGGGGACTGGAATGAGCTAAGGTAGAGAGGAGGAAAAGTACAGTGTGTTTTCTTAAAATGGCAGGGCTTTCCAGACTAACAAGAGCAACTGCTGGATGTGTAATAGTGATGAAAAAAACCACTGCCACTTCCTAGTCTAATCTCAGAGCTGGATTAATTCAGGAGAGTCTCATCTACTATTTTCCCTTTTTCCATCTCTCCCTCTTTAATCCATTTTATGTTCTATTGCCAGATTCATTAGCTCAATCCACTTTCATCATCTTAGTTTTCTGCTCAAGGTTTTAAAATTTTTTTCCAGAAAAACATTGAAATAGCTTAAATAGAGAATTTAAGTAAATTAAATTTACTTAATTGTATCCACTTTGCAATGGAATATTATCAGGCGGGTTTTATAAAGGATAACATAAATTTAATATATAGTGACATGGTAAAAATCCTAAATATATTGTAGAGGAAAAGCTGGTTACACACCCACCAGAAGCTGTTGGGACTGGTGGTGAGTTGTTAATTGAAAAAGTAAATTTAAATGCAGAGTCATAAAGCATTATACAAGTTTTGTTTTATTTTAAGAAAAATAAGTTTATTGTATATTATAAGCATTTTTTAAAAATTCGTAAATGTCAGTTTCTTCACCAATCTTTTGAGATAGTCTCAGGCATTTTCTGTGATTTTGGGACCTCGAATTGAAGTGTTTCTTGGAGTGATTTGTGCTTCTTTTCTTTAACAAATCATCTTTGATTTCTTCAAATGTTTTTTTAAAGTGGAACAATAACTAGAAGCCACTTGTGAAGCAATCTGAATGAAAATTATTATAGATCTGTAGTTTTTCCAATCACAGATTTCTCATACATATCTAATTTAACAATTTTTTAGCAACTTGCCTTTAATAAGCCTTTCCAAAGCATTCAACTTAGTTTTCACAGAAAACATTTTTTATCTTTACACTCATATTTCATAAGTTTACAAAATTTAATTAAATTACAACAACAAATATTACTGATATAAATAAGTGGAATAAACCCAACTAACATTTGGTAGTTAAGCTCAAGTGGCAAGAACAGAACTACCCAGAAGCTCTCAAAAGTAGCCTCCTAACCATGTTTAGTATGCTGTGAGCATTAGTAAGTACATTTTAGGATAGGGAGAGTGGGTTAAATAGGAATTAAGAAAGTACCTGTATTTTTGCAAAAAGTGTATGTATTGTGGTGATGGTTACACCACTCCATACTTACTAAAATCACTGGATTGTACACTTTAAATGGGTGAATTTAATGATATGTAAAACCTACCTTACTAAAGCTGTTCTTTAAACATTTTTGTATTAAAAAAAACATTTATGTATTCACATATTTCTAGCAATGTTCACTGAAAGGCATTGACAAGAAAGAGGAAAGAAAATTATATTTAAAAAACCAGAGAACTGGTGAAAGTTATATTCTGGGGGCCTGTGTTATAAGGAACTTTCATTTTTTATTTTATACATGTCTATGATTCTAATTTACAGCAAGGCTATATAACTTTTATTGTTTTCCAGGTTTTTCTCCCCAGTTTTATTGAGATATAATCTACGTACAACATTGTGTTAATTTAAGGTATATAATATAATGATTTGATATATGTATACAGAACTTTTATAATCAGAAAAATATAAATATAATATACATTAAAAATATTGTACTGCTAGTTTAAGATAAAGGAATGAAGCTTTCTCACAGGCTCTGTTTTCACCAATACCTAAGAAAGTTTAAAAATTAAAATTTTATCCACAGCAAACAAAGGCTAACAAAACTAAGTATATTAAATAACAAGTCAAGGAAAGAAATAGAAGATTCTGGTCTGGAGCTTGTCAAGGCTTCTAACCCTGCCTCCATTCCATCAGAATTCATACTGTTAGGTCCACAAAATCCTGGGAATTAACACATACACTTGTACATATATTCCAAGAGAAAAGAAAATTAAGTGATTTCCTTATCTTTCATCTCTTCTCTCTGGAAAGGTGAAAATGGCTCCTGGAGAGAGGAAGACGAAATGAGAAGTGAAGAATAAACTAACTTGTGCTCGGTTCGGCAGCACATATACTAAAATTGGAACAAAAAAAAAAAAGAATAGACTAACTTTTTTAGGAAGCAGTGAGGAACCCAGGACAGCATACTGAATTGGGGAAGGTTCCAAGGATTGAGGCTCTTCCCCAGAGCATTGGGATACACCAACCCCTATTAGAGTGAACTCTGGAATAGACATTGAAAACCTCAGCAGTGATTGCAGAACTCAAATATTCTAAGAAAGGTTGCACACTACCTCCCCTGAGCTCTGCCCCTTCCCCTCCTTCAGACAAGCTTATAAAGCACAGAAAATGTGCATACAGCATAAAAAAAATCAGCTGTCAAATTGCAGTTCAATAGGAAAACCAAACCAGTTTCAAATAAAGTGGGAAGAAACTTAGGAGGCAAATAAAGAAACAGAAAAAATTCACCCAACTGCTTTGAGCTCTAGAAAAACCTAGAAAGAAAATGAGCTCAGTAGACTAAGAACTCAAAAATGAGATGATAAAACAACTGAAAGAGATGAATAGGGAAATTGCACATCTGATAAAGCATGGACCAAAACAATATTAATATAGAACTAGTAAAAACATCAAAACAGCAAGAAACAGAATAGACATGGCTGGAAGTGGAATTATTGGTGTGGAAAAAAGGATTGAAACAATCATGATAAAGGCAAATGAAAATCACAAAGCAATTAAAACAATCAGGGAGAAGCTAATAAATTCAGATGACACAGGTTATTGGTGTCCCTGGAGTCGAGAGCTCATTAAGTGAACAGAAGTATTCAAAAATATAAAAACAGGGCTGGCCGGTTAGGATGTTGGTTGAGTTGGCTTGGGAGTGCCAGCTCTGAGCAGCAGGGCCCCGTTCGAATCCCACATGAGGGCCAGTGACACTGCGCCCTCTACAGCTAAGATGGTGAACAACAGCTCAACCTGGAGCTGGGCTGCTGTGAGTCAACAGTGACGGCATAGGCTGCAGCCCCTGCTGCAGTGGGCTGCCTTAAGCTACCATGAGTGGCTGGCAGCCAGCGGTATGAGCAGCTAGCAGCCAGCGTGAGCCGCTGTGAGTGGCCGTCCGATGGCCAGCGAGCGACTGCCTCACCCGGGAAGAGTGCAATGATAATACTAACATGGGCCAGTGAAGTGACATCCTCCACAACTAGACTGAAGAACAAAAGGACAGCAACTTGTCTGTTCCCCTTCCCCGATACCCCAACGCTTTTCTCCTTCCCCAGTTCCCCAATAAAATCTTTAAAAAACCCAAACAAATCTTAAAAAAAAAAAAGTGAAATTCAGTCAATTAAGAAATAGGACAAAATTAAGACTTTAAGAATTGAGAAGTCTTGGTAAAAGGACATGTGATGATCAGTGATTCCATTAAATACAGCATTTATGCCAATAACTTGTATGAATTGTTGTTTTAGAGCATATACATGTCATAGAAATTAATAATGTATTGTAACATAATATGACTAAGAAACATTGGGCTCTGTGGGAAGGGGTTATGGAAGATGGTGTGAGAATGTGATCTTCTGATGGTCCATAGCAGGCTCAATTGATTCTAATTTAAAACATGTTTTTTTGAAAACAAAATAAAACAACATAATATCAAAATTGCTTTTCCTAAACTTATATTGATATTTTAAGAAATCTCTCTTAGTGAATAAATCTTTATTTGATGTCCAGCTTTTTAAAATAATTTTTTATTCTATTAAATTCAAGTAAATAACACATATAGTATAATACCATTTTTAAAGTAGCTATATCTAATCTAAATATCTATTAATCTGTTATTCTATCTGTATAACAGCATGGAAAGATATTTAGAATGATGTTAACCAAATGTTAATAATGGTTGTATTTCAATGGTGGGGTTTAGAAGTTTTAAAATGCATTCTCCTTGTGTCTTTTTTTTTTTTTTGGCATTGCTTAAATTCTTTACAATAAAAATGTATTATTTTTATAAGACCAATAAACTGATTTTTAAAAAACAGCAAAATGTAAAACAAACCTTCAATGCTTCTCCTTAGTCTTCAGTATATGGGTGAAGCTTTTATATTCAAAATAAAAACCCAAACTATTTTCCTAACCTATCTTCCTTTACTCCCACATTAATGGGGTTCATCTGTAAGTGGTGATCTCTGAAAATCCCTGTTTCTGCTCCTTTCCCCAAATCATTTTTACTGTTTAGAATAGGCTTGCCATCTTTATTCTACCTAGACAAATACAGCACATCTCACAAAGCTCAGCCTCTGGTCTGTCTCTTCCATCTACCTCTTCAGAGCTCACCCACCTCCCGCCCCAGCATTTTTTAATCAAATAGTTAAAATTATCCATGTAGAGAAGTACCAACAGAATTCTTACTTCCTCTGAATTTGGTTTTAAGAGGAACCATTTAATGGGAAACAAGTAAAGTTCTCTCAATTTAAGTCAATTCCAGGTTATTTTAATGAGTAGCTTCTGAAGCTTATTAATATTATAATAGGAAGTGAGAACTTGCAAAGCTTGAATTTCAATGTAACTTCAAAGAGTACTGAAAGTTAATAAGATACATATCCATTCCCTAAATAGACAAGGAACAATGGGAACGTAGAGAAGTATGTGAATGTTCATAGGTTTCAGTTTCTTTTTTTGCACACAAATAATGAAAACGCTTTTTATAGATTACATTTTTAATAAAGTTTTTTACTATTAAAAGCATGCTTATTAATTATCAAGATCTACATAACTAGTGGCTTTTCAATAAAATGAACAGAGATGTCATCAAGTGACCACATATAATAAATATTCTTAGACTGATAAACAATTTATTGCCATCATTTGAACCATGAAAAAGACCATGATACCACTATCTGGTGGCAGCAATAGATAAAAGTAATACAAAGATTTCTTGGTTTGTTAACTATTGGGAGCTACAAAAATGATATTGAAAGTGAAAAAGTCATATTAGACATGCCATCTACATTAAAAACTTTTGAGAAGATGCTTTCATGTTCTTGCCCTGTACAAAAGAATATCATTTATTTTGTAACATTGTAACAACATTTAAAGCTTTGAAAAAAAATTTTTTCTTACTATACATAGACGCATGCAGTGTTTAAATTTTAAGAAGGGCATGAAAGAGAAGATAATCTCTCTTCCTCTCCACTTCTTACTAAGTCTCACTTCCTAGATGCAATTCTGTTAATTTCTGTTTAGCTTTCCTGACATTTATCATGATTTCTTCAATCAGTGAAGTTATTTATTGGTTTACCAATTTTAAACCATCTCTCCACAGTAAAAGATAAATTAACACATTTTTTAAAAAAATCTAAATTAATTTCGGTAGTTACAGGAAATTCTGAAGCTCAAGATCTTCAGAATTCTGAAGACCCAAGGTCCCACATCCTCTTACTTACTCCAGAATTTAGCTCATTAATTTATTCCCTCTCACTTCCATGTCATCAAAATTTCCCTCTCTACTTGATTGTTTCCATGAGCATACAAACATGCTGTCATTTCTCCTGTCTTAAAAATGTGCCTCCCTTGAACTTTACACCTTCCTCTGGTTATTACCTTATTTCTCAGCTCCTCTTTACAGAAAAAAAAGATTCCTTATAAAATTGTATGCACTTGAAATTTCTATTGCCTCTCCTCTCTTTTTCTTTTGAGCCCCCCCCCTTTTTTTCAAAGATTTTATTGGGAAATTGGGGAAGGGGAACAGTGTTGAGGAATTGGGGCAGGGGAACAGGCAAGTTGTCCTTCAGTCTTAGTTGTGGAGGGTGCAGCTAGCTCAGCTCCAAGTCCAGTCACCAGCTGGCCGCCCATTGGCAGTTCAGGGCAGCTCAGCTAAAGTGCCATGTTCAATCTTAGTTGCAGGTGGGCGTAGCCCATCACCCCATGTAGGAGTCGAACAGCAACCTTGTTGTTAGGAGTACGTGCTCTCACCAGTTGAGCCATCCTACTACCTGTTGGCAGCTCAGCGGCAGCTCAGCTCAGGCGCAGCTCACTGGCCCATGTGGGATTTGAACCGGTGACCCTGTTGCTCAGAGCTCACACTCTTAACCAACTGAGCCTCTCAGCTGGCCCTCTTGAATCCATTTTTGATCAAGCTCTTATGAGTATAACTCCACTCGATTGCTATCATCAAGGTCACTAGTGATCACCACTTTGCTAAATCCAAGGGTTATTTTTCAGTCCTCATCTTTCTTAGCTTCTCAACAGCATTTGGCAGAATTGATCATTCCCTCCTTCTTGAAACCCGGTTTTCAATTGTTTTAAGACCCCACCTTCACCACACTTTTCCTCCTATCTTACTGCTCCTTCTCAGTTCCCTTCACTGTTTCCTCCTCCTAACCTCTAAATGTGGAGTGTCGTGAATCAGTCCTCCCACCTCTTCTCTATTTATACACACTCCCTGGGTGATATCATCTGGCCCAATGACTTTAAAAACAACCTATTACAAATGGAGGTATTTACAGGATAAACAATAAATATCCAGAATTTGTTTTTAAATACTCCAAGTGGGGCAGGATGAGACAAGACTAACAAAACATTAATAATTGATTAAGCTCATGGACGGTGTAGATGCCTGACCACTGCACTGTACACCTGAAGCTGAATAATATTGTATGCCAACTATAATTTAATATCTATCTATATCTATATCTATTTATCTATCTATCTATCTATCTATCTATCTATCTATCTATCTATCTACCTATCTATTCATGGGATATGGAGTATAGCATAGGGAATAGAGTCAATGGAATTGTAGTAGCTATGTATGATGTCAGAGAGGCAATAGACTGGGGAAAGTGGGTTATCACTTTGTGAGGGGTGAAATGTCTAACTATTACATTGTTTTGTACACCTGAAACTAATTAAAAAAATTTATTAAGCTAAGTAATGGGTACATGAATATTCATTATATTATTTTCTCTACTTTTGTATATGCTTAAAATTATTCCAGAATATAAATAAATTCATACATGCAAATCTGTATAACTGAACATTTGTACATTTATGTCTCCAACCCTGGCGTTTTTTTCCTAAACTCCAGATGTGTATTTTCAACTGTCTACTCAACATTTCTACTTGATTGTTTAACTGTCATCTCGAACTTAACTATCTGAAATGATCTCTGGATCATCCCCCTCTTCACCACAACCCTCCCCACCTACTCCACCCCCAAAAGAACTTCTCCTAGGATTTCCTTTCTCTATAAATGACATTATTCACCCAGTTGCTTAGACCAAAAACTTGGGAATCATCCTTCACTCCCCTTTCTCTTATAACCCACATCCAATCCCATCAGCAACATGCATTTGGAATCAGACAAGCTCTCACTACCTCTATGCTACCATCCTTGTCTGTCATTTGTACCGCGAGTTCCTGCAAAGGCCTTGGAACAAGTCTCCTACCTTCCACTTTGGCCCCTATAATTTGTTCTCCACAAGCAGCCAGAGTGATTCTTTGAAAATCTGGATCAGGTCACGTTACTCCTTTCTCTCAGCTTTCCAGTAAGGTCCCATCACACTTAGAATAAAACCCAATATCCTTACGATGACCTGCAAGGCCCTATGTTATCTGTACCCAGCCTCCAGCCTCCCATCCTGACTGCATCCCTTACCCCTCTCACTGTCATTCCATGAGCTCCAGCACAGTGGCCTCCTGCTATTCCGCGAGCCCACCAGACTCCCATCTCAAGATACCTGCTGTTCTTTCTGCTTGGAATGCTGTGCCCCAAAGTATTTGCATGACTTACACCTTCTCTTCATTCCAACCTCTGTTCAATCATCATCTCCATAGAGCTTTCCCCAAACAATATATATAAAATAAACACTCTGTCACTCTCTGCCCTTTTTCTATTTAATTTTTCATGTATTATATATCCATTTATTATCTGCTTATGTAAGGTACATAAGAGCAAGAATTTTGGTTTGTGTGCTGCTATATCCCTAACACCTAAAGCAATTCATAGCATAGGTAGACAACTAGTATTTGTGAAGGGCATGAATGCTGGAATGAATGGGCCTTAGATAAGGGTGAAAGATATTAATAGCTCTGCTTTTGAAACACTGCAGGATAAGGGCATGTGACTCTTCTCTTCCTCACTCCCAGCTTCTCCTATGCTCACCGAAACTGTACTGTGTCCCTTTAATATCAAATGGTTTGTTCTTAGGGTGGAACCAACTAAGTGGGTATAATCTTAGGTCCATTATCCAAAGAGGAGCTCCCTGCAGTCCTGTGAAAGCACCAACCTGCCTGAGCGAATCAATTGCCTGACCTAATAATGGGGCTGTGAATGCTGCTAGCTGGCCTCCCAACTTCTCTTATTCGTCTTTGCAAGATCAACTTTGCTGACACCATCTTCTACTCAGTTCTAGAACTGTTGTCAGGCTCTGCAATCCTGCTCTGCCCCAGGGTATCAGGTGCCTGAATACACAATGCATAGCCTCAGAAACCTAATAAAATGTCTACGCTTCTCTATAGACCTCAAGACTGGCCACCCTCTGAAGACAGGCAGACGGTAAATCCAAGCTCCTCATCATGACCTTGGAGGCCCTACAGATTTCCCCCCACCTATTTCTTCAAACACATCTTGGAACATTCTTTTCCTTGCTCACAAAGTTCTAGCCAAAATGGCCTTCCTGTTTCTCAAATACCTCAAGCTCATTCTCATTTCATGGCATTTTCATTTGCCTCTCCCCCGCCCCCATGTCCTGGAACATTCTGTCCCCAGACGTTTGTGTGACTAGCTCCTTCTTTTCATTAGTCTTTGAGCTCAAGTGTCAGCTGTTTAGAAATGCTTCCCCAAAGACGATCATCTATATGACTGTCTTTTGTTTTCTTCAGAGTAATTTCTACTCTTGTCCATTTTTGTTTACTCGTTTATTGTCAGACTCCTCTCTCTAAGAGTGCTGACCAATGGAAATTTCTGCAATGATGGAAAAGTTTTATATCTGAGCTGTCCAGTACAGTAGCCACTAGTTACCATTTGATTTTTAAGCACTTGAAATGTGGCTGGTGCTACTGAGTACATGAATTTTAAATTTCATTTTATTTTAATCAGTTTAAATGTAAATAGTCACATGTAGCCAGTGACTATTGTACTGGGCAATGCAGTTCTAGAATGTAAGCTCTAAGAGAGCAAGGACTTTGTTTATCTTATGCTTTGCTATACAGCTAGAAACCTAGACAAATTAAATACTCCTAACCAAGGTGTTCTTCACAGGATGAATTCTTGCCAAGGTACAAATTGCCTGGATGCAGCCAGCACTAAGCCCTCAACTGATTTGACTTTGTCATAGGAGCATCAAGATGAAGATTAAGAACCTTTTTCTTTAAGAAAAAAAAAGTTGCTGAAAAGTCAGTGTAACACCATTGAAAAAAAATTTTTTTTAATAAGTAGCTTCATACAATTCTTTCCGCAAACATTGCAGCTATTTTTATTTTTTCATGCCACCTTCCAGATTTTGTTCACATGCAGACATCTTTTCAACCTTTTGCAAACACTGAAAATGCCATAAAAATTTTGTCCACAGGGATCATCTCTAAGGTCAAGGTCTGCAAACCGATGGAGTCTGACCTTAGAATCATTTGCCTGTTGCTCACCCAGTGAGGAGTCTTCACTTCCCACAGGCACTTGGAAAGCCCCATGAGGGAGACCCGGGGCTCAGCCCTGCATATACAGAAATTGATGATCATTGGGGGGTGGCCAGAAATTGAGGAAGGCAGGGGCTCTGCTGGTTTATTCACTTATCCAACAATCATTATACTCTGCTACAGAATATCATAAATATTTTCCTTGATATTATAGTCTCTCCTTTTTTCTTTTCTTTTTTTTTTTTTTAAGATTTTTATTGGCGAATTGAGGGGATGGGAACAGTGCTGGGGAATTGGGGGAAGGGGAACAGACAAGTTGCTGTCCTTTTGTTCTTCAGTCTAGTTGTGGAGGACGTTGCTTCGCTGGCCCAAGTTGGCAACATCATTGCGCTTTTCCCGGGTGAGGTACATCAGTTGCCGGCTTCTGGACGGCCGCTCACTGCAGCTGCTGGCCACTCACGCTGGCTGCTGGCTACACACGGTAGCCCATGGCAACCCACTGCCACAGGGGCTGCAGCCTACGCCGTTGCCGGAGACTCATGGCAGCTCAGCTCCAGGTTGAGCTATTGTTCAGCATCTTAGCTGTAGAGGGCAGTATCACTGGCCCTCATATGTGGGATCCGAACCGGGGCCCTCTGGCGTCCCAAGCCAGTTCTTAACCATCGCGCCACTCGGCTGGCCGTCTACTCTTTTCCTTTTAATGGCTGGGTAGTAGACATACCATAATTAATCAAGCCTATTATGTATTGGATTATTGAGCATTTAACTTATACCCGTTTTTCGATCTTACAGAATTCTACAATGAACTCTTCCTTCATGGAATGTTTTTTACTTTCATTGTATTATTTCCTTATACAGTAGTCCGTCCTTATCTGCAGTTTCACTTTCTATGGTTTCAGTCATCCACGGTCAAACACTTTCCAAGAATAGTAAATGGAAAAGTCCAGGAATAAACAATTCATAAGTTTTAAATTGGACACCGTTTTCTGAGTAGTGTGATGAAATCTCTCACTGTCCTGCTGAGTCCCATGCGGGATGTGAACACTCCCTTTGTCCAGCGTACTCATGCTGCATGTGCTGCCCACCCATCAGTCACTTAGTGGCCATCTTTTTTTTTTTTTTAGCTTGCCAGAGAAAGCAAGTAAGTGGCCATCTTGGTTATCAGACTGACTGTTGTGGTACTGCAGTGCTTGTGTTCATGTAACCCTTATGTTACTTAATAATGTATCATTCACCTCACTTCATCTCATCATGTAGGCATTCTATCATCTCACGTCATCACAAGAAGAAGGGTGAGTGCAGTACAATAAGATATTTTGAGAAAGACTGCATTCACGTAACTTTTATTACAGTATGTTATAATTGTTCTATTATTAGTTGCTGCTGTTAGTCTCTTACTGTGCCTACTTTATAAATTAATCTTTATCATAGGTATGTATGTATGTATGTATAGGAAAAAACAAAGTATATGTAGGGTTTGGTACCATTTGCAATCTCGGGCATCCACTGGGGTCTTGGAACATATCCCCCATGGATATGGGGTGCTACTGTAATGTAGTAGTTAAGATTGCAGTTCTGGAAAGAGAACATCTGGTCTTTAACACTAACTATACAACTATCTGTGGTACTTTGGGCAAATTACTTCTCTTTATCTTAGTATTTTGGTTGTAAAATAGGGTCACTAGCAACACCTTCCTCATAGGATTGCTGAGAGAATTGAAAGAAATAAATGACATGTAAAATGCTTGGTCCTAAGTTAATATTCAATAAGGGATAACTAGTACTATTATTAATTATTGACCCAGGAGTAATTTCAAGGATATTAATATCTTCAAGACTGTTCCTAGATTGTGGTGATGGTTGATAATATAAAAAGACTTGCTAGTTATAGCTATTTTGTTTTTTCAAATGATATTCCTATTTTCATTCCTATTCTCACCTCAGTTTTATCACAATCTCAACAGCAATGGGGGCTATTATTTTAAATGTAGTTTTCTTTATTTGAAAAGAATCAAATGGAGTCCTAAATGTGCCTTGTTTTTAATTTTTTTCCCGATTACTAGCAAGGGGGAATATTGTTGCATGTATTTATTATTTGTTCCTCTTCTTCATCAAACCCTTTGCCCATTTAATTACTGCAGTTTAAGCCCTTCTTTAGCAATCTATTCATTAATATAGCTAATTCAGTCACAATAGTGAGTTGGTCTCTATCAGGGAGAGCTTCAAAGAGGCCAATTGTTTCTCCTCAAAGGACGCCTCAGTGTTCCATTAGACCCATTTTCCTCATTAGCCAAGAACCTTCCCATTAATTAGAGCTTCTCCTAGCTTACTCTCTCCATCTTAAAGCACCTGCAGCATTTTGCCCAGGGCATGCACTCTAAGACAAAACAAGAAAAAACTTTGAACACTTGCTCCTTTCTCCCTGATCTTTGTAACTGCTGGTTGGGACTAGGCATTCTGCCAAGGTAAATGGTCCTTTGCTCTTTGGGAAAGTGCAGGCTCCTCAGCCATTTTTGAGGGGCCTGATCCAGGTAACAAATCCAAAGCATGCTCACAGGATAACTTTGGATTGAGAAGATGCCCAACATGGAGACAAGAATGCTCCAACTGGAAAGAAACCCTTACTACCTTTTTTCTAGTAGGATAGCGTTCATTAAAATATGCAGAATATTGTAACTCCTCTGGGTCCATTCAGATAAACAGAGGATGACATGCAGAGAGGTTGGTAAGCTTGCCCAAACAACGGCCTCCTAGCTCAGGGTCTGAGCTCTGTCAGTGTGCTCAAAGAGGATCAAGCTCAGAGCTGACTCTCAATAACCAAATTCACATGAGTCTAAGCCTTCCTACAGGAGTTCCAAAAGTTCTGCTTGTGATGGTCATGCCCTGAGAGAAGAGACAAGCAGTGGAGGTGTTAGTCTGTGTATGTAGGAAAGGGGGATAGTTCAGTGGCAGGGTTGGAAACTCTTTAAAGGACTGAGTGCTCTGGGGGTGGGCCTCCTGCTGGGTGCATCCTGCTTGTTCAGATGGTATCCTGAAACCACAGGTGACTCCGGGCTTTTTCCTTCTGTAGAGGATGGTTTTGTTTTTGTTTTTGTTTTTTACTTTTAGCTGAGCTGTCCTGCCACCTGTTGGCAGCTCAGCAGCTCCTCAGCTCGGGCCAGGACTCGAACCGTTGCTGCTCAGAGCTCAAATGGCTTTTTCCTTCTGAATGCACAACAAGATGTGGTTCAGGAGGGGCCGCTAGCAGCACTCCCAGTCACCTCCATCCTAAGGGTGAACACCGTTGGGAAAAGGACGAGTAATTAGGGAGAATGAGGTTATTGATGCCATTGCTTATTCCTTTGTGTACTGGTGCCCAATAGTTATTTCTTCTTATTATTAATAGCCTCATGTTAGGAGGAATCCATTCAATTGTCTCTTGTGGGTGGATTAAGAATCGGAATTTCTTCTATCCTTAATTCTCCTGGCTCACACGGGAGCCACTCAGAACAAAACAGATGCCATCTGATTAATAAATATTCTCTTTGATGAGAAGCTCTGGTCTGCTGAGAAGCAAAAGAAAAAGCTAGCCCTGCAAAGTGCTGGGATGTTTGAAGCTGAGCTTTCTTGGATATTTGCCAGAAACATTAGGCCATCAGAGTAAACAGAGCCTATTCAAGTGGACACAGTCAATTATTTACTTAGAACAAATAAAAACTTATGTCTAAGTAAAATAGAAAGTGGACACAAGATTATTTCACTGGAAGAACAGTTACCAAAACTTGCAGATTATCCAAGGTAATTGAACTACATAGAGGCCAGCAATCTCTGATTGCTTGCTGGTTGATCTCAGAGTTATTTTGATGCCAGCTGCCTGAATTTGATAGCTCAACACTTAGCAAGAGTTGAATGGCAATTTATAGTAAGTAGATAAGCTGAATTATAATCGTTACTTGACCTTTGTAGAATAATATGATTATAGCCATGGGGAGAGGGGAAATCTATAGGTTAGAAGGAATTGGATAAGTGCATTATGTTTTTAATTAGATTATGCAAACATACCACAGTAGGAAATTTTTGGAGAATGTAGCTTGTCTCAAATACATCTTCTATTTGGGACTCATTAGTTTTAAGGTCACCTCTGCCAGCAAATTAGAAGGTCAGCGTACTAGGATTTTACCAGAGAATACAAGTTTCAACTTGATGCTGCCAACATCCATTAAAAGTCTATTGTAATTAGTATAAAAAGTATTTTTCAACTACAAAATTAATTTAAAAAAATTAAAGTCTAACAAAAAGAACTTATATTTATGGATGATTACATGAGGGACACTCATTCTTTATAACATATTTTTTTGAATGCCTACCATATGCCAGGTACTATGCTGGGTTCTGGGGATACAGAGATGAGCAAAAAGGAGTAGGCCTTGCCCTCATGAGACCTGCAATTTAGTGGGGAGGCAGATATAAATGGAATAGCTGTAGAAATTATAAAATTACACTTCTGATCAGTTCTATGCAGAACAAGTGTGGAAAGGGGATTCGACTTAGACTGGGAGGTGAGTGAGTTTTCTTAAGGAAGTCACACTTGAGCTGTGATCTGAAAGATATGTTTACTTTGGGAAAAAACTTTAGGGAAAAAAAAAAGAGTGGAAGGAGTAAGTGTAGAATCTGCCCCTCATGTTGGTACTCTTAACACCATCTATGGGTCAGATCAAAACCACCTGAAGGCTGTATATTTGTTCATAGTCATTAGCCTTCTGGAGGCCCAGGATGAAGATGAAGACCAGTAATTATCACTAACATTTATTAAGCACTTACTGTAGACCATGAACTTTATTAGAGGTTGTAAAGGAAAATCTACAATTCTCCTGTCTTTCTCCTTTACTCTCACACTACCTCCACATTTCTCTTCGCTTGACACCAGATGTGTGGGTTTTCCACACATCGAGCAATTATCCCACACCGGCTGGATGTCCTACAATTTATCTCAATTCTGACAGTGTAGTGTCAGATACCACAAGTTAAGGGCTCAGTCCCACAAGACTGCCTGCCCCTTTCAGATGCCAATCACAAGTCCCAGGTTGTCACCTGTACTTCTGACCAACCAGCTATAAATCTGGGTTCCTGTGACCTACTCCTTGGGTTCACTAATTTGCTGGAACGGCTCACAGAACTTAGGGAAACACTTATGTTTACGGGTTCACTATAAAGGTATATTATAAAGGTTACAATAAAGAATATGAATGAACAGCCAGACGAAGGGACATATAGGGCCAGGTCCATGGAGTTGGGGTATACCACTCTCCAGGCATGTAGACGTTTTTGTGCACTAATTCAGAAGCTCTCTAAATTCCATACTTTAGGGATTTTTATGGTGGTTGTATCACGTAGGCATGCTAGATCATTAACTCAATCTCCAGTCCCTCTCCCCTTCCCAAGGGATGTGGATTTGGGCTGAAAATTCCAAGCATCTAATCATGGCTTGGTTTTTCTGGTCACCAGCCCCATCCTGAAGACATCCAGGAGCTCACCCAGAGTCACCTCATTGGAACAAAAGACACTCCTATCACTCAGGAAATTCCAAGGGATTTAGGAGCTCTGTATCAGGAACCAGGGTCAAAGACCAAATATTAGAATGAAAGATGCTCCTACTGCTCTTATCACTTGAGAAATTACAAGGGTTTTAGGAGCTCTATGCCAGGAACCCAGAGGCAGATACTAATATATATATATATATATATATATATTTTTTTCTGTTATTTCATAGAAGTTTATGAAGATTATCTAATTTAAGGCAACAACAACCCTGTGAAGTGAGCTCAGTCATCCTCAATTTTCAGATAAAGAAACTGAGACATGAAGTTAAAGCCGAGGTGAGACAGCAAATAAGAAATAGAATTTGAAGCCAGCAATTCTGACTCCAGAACCCAAATACCTAACCTCACTGCTGTCTATGACTTGCAAGTTCATATGAGACTTACGAACTCACGAGGCACAATGGCATCCTAGAGTCACAATTCTGAGGAATCAACTTTTACAAAGGATTTAATATGGTCTAAGCCTGCACATGCTAAACCATTCCCTCCCAGGCGAGCCTCCCTGCTCCATCCCAGTCAAGTCCTATATACCAGTAGCACATCAGCAGTGGTGGTTGGAAGAGATTTTTGACCAGGAGATACAGAAGGGGGAAGCCATGTGACCCATATTAAGAGATGTCTTCCTGGGGAGGTGTGGGGTTTCTGCTGCCTTATCTTCTTGTGGTATCTTGGAATGTTGCAGCATGAAGCACCTCCCCATAAGCCTTGATAAAGCCCTCAGATGGACCCTCAAGAATGCTTGATAACCTTTGGAACAAAGCTATTTCTTCCCCAGTATCTAGCAATACACCAAGAGAAGATAAATTCTGAGAACATTTTTCCAACTATTCTCCATACTCCAAAGGAGATTGTAAAATATACTATTGAAAGAGAAACAAGAGGAAGAGGGATCAGATCAGGGTGCCCAAGAACTATAGGCCTCTGCACCCAAAGCTGGGTGCTTGGTTTTCTCAATGAATATGGTGCTCCATTTCCGTTTCTAGTTTATTGTATGTACTCTTGCTATAAGTTGCTGCACATATTTTTATTTTTTATGAGTTTGGACACAAATAAATCTATATAATAAGTCATACATTGTTGATATACAAACTTTTTTTAACTTATGAGAGATGGATGTGGTCCAAAGAGACCAAGACTAGGAGCCAGACCATTCTATAATATCTCTTACAAGAGTTTTTTCACTTATAAAACTGGGAATGGGAAGTGATGGACGAAATTATTTTTTAATTCTTTTAGCTCCAAGATTCTGTGCTTCTATGGTGTGAGATTTACCAGTAGAATTTTTTTTTTTGGAAA
>NW_017731432.1:243253-245477 GCF_001890085.2 Hipposideros armiger
TTTTTTCATAGTAAAACTTTGAAATCCAGTGTGTGTTTTACAGTCACAGCTCATCCCAATTTGTACTAGCCATATTTCAAGCGCTCAATAGCCGTATGTGGCCACAGGCTGCCATGTTGGACAATGCAGCCATAGGACTGAAAAATGAGTGGCTTGACTGAAGAATAACTGTGAAAAAAATCAATGCTTATTATGATAACAAGTTCCACATATGTCTAAGTTGTGAAAGAAAGGTAAAATGTACCTAATAAAGATGTGAGCTTCATAAGAAATCACAGAAATATCTGTTTATAATCATAGCCAACATGTATTTAACCCTTTCATGTGCTAGACACTGTGCCAAGAGCTCCACAGCGGTTATCTCATGTACCTTAATCCTCACAACACCTGATAAAGTAATAATAATGGCTGATAGTTATGTAACATTGTTCTAAATATTTTGCATATACTAATGTGTTTAATCCTCAGGCAACCCCAGGATGTAGTTTCTGTTTTTATCCCAGTTTAAAGACCTGAGACACAAACAGATTAAGAGCCTTATCTAGTAAGTGCAGAGCCAGAATCTGTGTTCACACATTTTAAAAATATACATTAATTTTGAGCAGCTCTCTTCCAAAGCTCTGGAGGTTACCCGTATTTGTGCCGACAAGTACATGGTGAAAAGCTGTGGCAAAGATGGCTTTCACTTCCGAGTTTGGCTCCACCCCTTCCACGTCATCCACATCAATAAGATGTTGTCCTGTGCTGGGGCTGATGAACTCCAGACAGGTATGCGGGGTGCCTTTGGAAAGCCCCAGGGCACAGTGGCCAGGGCCCACATTGGCCAAGTCATCATGTCCATCAGCACCAAGCTGCAGAGCAAGGAGCATGTGATTGAGGCTCTACGCAGGGCGAAGTTCAAGTTTCCTGGCCGCCAGAAGATCCACGTCTCCAAGAAGTGGGGCTTTACTAAGTTTAATGCGGATGAGTTTGAAGACATGGTGGCTAAAAAGCGGCTTATCCCAGATGGATGTGGGGTCAAATACATCCCTAATCGTGGACCCCTGGACAAATGGCNGAGGGCAGTGTCACTGGCCCTCATATGTGGGATCCAACCAGGGCCCTCTGGCGTCCCAAGCCAGCTCTTAACCAATGCGCCACTCGGCTGGCCCCGATAAACTATTGTTTTTAAAGATAAATTATTGCTGTAATTTGTGCACATGTGTATAAATGTTTATATGGGGGTAACGGTTTTTGTGTCTAGTTATTTGGAAAATTTGGGGGCAAACCCAAAAATGTACAGATTGATTTAATTAATTTTGTTAATATCTAAATGCAATGTGTTTCTCAAAATACAATCGATGGAGCTGGGATAAGCATGCTGACCCAGTGCTTACCAGCAATTTTATCTTTGAATTCTCAATATGAAAGCGTTGAGATCCTGGGAATCCAGTTTAGAGTTTAACTGGCTGTGCAATTCATCCCCTGGAGACCAGCACAGTAGAGTAAGCGTATAACCTATGGATTTTCAAAAAGTCTTGCCTGCAGGTGAGAGTGTACTGTTAAGTATAATTTATAATGTGCAATTTGGATTTTTTTAAAAAAATCTTGATTTTAAAAAAATCTTTTGGAAATTTGGAATTAGTAGTGAATACTGAATATGTATTTAAAGGCTTTGGAAATTATCAAGTTCATTCATTCAATTATTATTTATTGATAGCTACTATATGCCAGGGACTGCTCTAGGCACTTGGGATAGGTCAGTGAGCAAACTGGCCAAAGATCCTTGGGGTACTTATAATAGGGAAGACAGACAACGGCAATAAACGTGATAAAAAAGCAAAGTAAATAAGGTTAGAAGGTGATAAATAAAATGGAATAAAAACTATATAACAGGGCAAGAAGGATTACTAGCATCAGTGAGAGTATTGTAACTTTAAATAGGATAGCTAAGGTAGGTAGGTCTCTTTGACAAGGGACATTTGTTTACAGACTTGTCAAAGGAGAGAGAGTTTAGCCCTGTGGTTATTGGGAGAAGAGGCTCTTAAGTAAAGGCTCCAAAGCAGAGGTGTACCTAGTGAATATGAGAACCAGCGAGTAGGCCATACGACTGAAGGAGAGTGAGCAGTAAGAAAAGTGGAAGGAGCTTATTTAAACACACCCCATCTCCTTCTCTTAGTACAGTTATGGCACTATCTTAGATCCTTTCTTCTTAATTTAGTAATTCTAATTAATGTTATCACAT
>NW_017731432.1:250017-253065 GCF_001890085.2 Hipposideros armiger
GTGATTGATTATAGTTCCACACCTTCCTCTCTGGGATTTATTTAGGCTCTAATCTACGGTTTCGTAGTGACATCATAAGGCATAACGGTGACTTGGCACACGCCAAGCTGGCCTGGGGCTTATACAGGTGCACCTTAGCCAAGACAGACTTTAAAGTTCTGCGAGGGACGCGGCCAGACAAGCATCTGAATGATTTTTGAGTGAAAACTTTTTCTTTCCTTATCTCTACTAACATGAAAATGCTTAGATAACAAAAATAGGTTGAGTAAGACAGGATTATAAAATAAGATAATTCAGGTAGTATAATTAGATTGGGTAAGATACAACATGGGATAGTCAGGGTCAAAAGACAGTCAGCTTTATATGCAGATACTTAAGGATATGCTTTGCGCTCGTGGCAGCCACGTTACTACGCCTCAGCTAGAAAAGTTTCTTGCTTATATACAGGACGTCTGTCCTTGGTTCCCTGAGGAAGGCACCATCAATCCTACAACATGGGAAAGGGTTGGAATACAGCTGCGTGAACGCTACACTGCCGATGCACCGGAAAATGTTCCCGTAGAGACATTTACCATTTGGGGACTAGTTAGGGATAGTCTCAATGCCAGGTCAGAGGCCTCGCGCCTCCCTGAAGGACAGCCTCCAACCATAGTGGAAAGGCTAAAAGCCACTCTTGAGGAACACGAGAAATTGCTGCCCCAATGAAAAAAAGGGGAGAACAGTAAAGAACATCAGGATGAACCCCTGTCACCTGAGTACTCTCAGGAGCTGGCAAGGGAAGAACAACGGTATAGGCAGGATTCCTTTAATGAGGATGAGGAGAAAGGCTTTAATTCACCCAAGGGTGCGATGCTGGCTCTTGCCGCTTGGGCCAGTCACTGGCCTAAGCCCAGANCTTGAATTTTAAGAATGTGTACCATCTTTTTCTACAGAAAAATATTTTTAACACTTCTTAGTTTTATAGAAAAGCCATCCTAAAATTCAAATAGAATCCTAAGGGACCCCAAAATAATGTCAAACATTTTCTACATAAGAACATCCAAACCTGTAGAGAATTTTTGTATATTTACTTGAGTCAAAACTGATGGCATTGCCAGGAAGCAAGATCTCAAGATCTCCTGAGAATGACAGTTTTGCAGTTGCTTTTATACATTTGGAATTGAGGGAAATAACGCTTTTATACATTTGGAATTGAGGGAAATAACGAAGATCACAGGAAGGCGGGAGAAAGCAAGGCAGGGATTGAATTACAGATGATTAACAAGATTATGTGCCCTCTTGAGGGAGTCTGAAAAAGAGGCATTTCAATGGTGTGTTAACCTAGTTCACAAAAACATTGGACAGGGGTTGCTTAAAACAAAGGTAAACCTTTTACTAGAAATCTTATATGCTTGGGGTGTGACTACCCACCATGACCTCCCCAGTTAGGAATGTATGATCAGACCACCCTGTGAGGTTACTTTTAGTTAGACTTATTACAGCACCCTTTTTTCATTCACAAAAATAACAAAGTTGTAGGTCTCACAGTTTCTGATTTCAAAACTTAATCCAAAGCTACATTAATCAAAACAGCAATGGTATTGACATAAAGACAAATGCAGGCTAATGGAATAGAGTTCAGAAAAAAAATCCTCACATATGTGGCCAAATAATTTTGACAAGAGTGGCAAGTCCACACAATGGGGTAAGGCCATGCTGGAAGCTCTAGGGGAGAATCAGTTCCTTACCTCTTCTGGTGGCTGCTGATATGCCTTGGCTTGTGGTCAAATCACTCCAGTCTCTGCCTCCTGCCTTATCATCTTCTTCCATGTAATCTCGCTGCTTCTTTCTTTCTTTTTTGTTTTTAAAGATTTTATTGGGGAATTGGGGGAGGGAACAGCATTGGGGAATCGGGGTAGGGGAANCCCCCTATTGACAGGAAAAAGGCAAAGTAGGTTTTTTTGGACAAGATTTCTTAGCCAGTGTCCATGGAAGTAAAAATTCCAAAGGGAAGATGAAAATTTTTACTCAAAAATAGTAAATATAGCAAATTTAAGATATATGATAAATTATGGGAAACCTCAATTTGTGCTTTAAGACTCTTTATTAGTGAGCTAGTCTAGTCTTTTGATGTGATACTGGTTTTATATAATGTTTCAATGTTTCAATTCAAAAGTAATATTTTTGAATTGAATGTATATTGTTTGTTAAATGATTCTATATATTAGTTCAAATGTTTAAAAATTTATCCTATCAAGTCCTTATGTACCTGCTCCTAAATATTTCTTCATAATGTCCTTAGGTGAGATCAATTTTGGTGAATTTGATACTGCTACTATTATCTTGAATACATTAGCTATGAATATATTGAGTAAACTAAGAAAGTTAGATTCAGAAGTCTTTCAACGACAGGCCTTCTAGCCAAAGGAAATTAATAGACAGAATAAATTTAATGGGAACAAAGTCACTAGGTACACCTCTGCTTTGGAGCCTTTGTTTAATGCCATATATTGAAAGTTGAATATAAATGTTTCTAAAGCTTTGGGCTGTGTTATAATTTAAACATATGACTTGAAGTAGCCAGTTGTAGCATGTGTCCGTGGCTCAGTCAAAGACCAGAGAAACACCACCTATAGTCTATCAAAGTAGGGTTTACTGGCTCATTGCAATGAGGGAGACCGAAAACAATATGGTCAGTGGTAAGTAATAAGATGTCATCTCAGCAGTAAGATGTCATAAAGGATTTATTGTAGAGTTGAGCTTGGGCTAGATGTTTTGGGGGAGGGTTTAAGGAAGCGGGGCTTTGCTTTGGATTGGATACTTTCAGGAGGCTGGAGTAAATCTGTAATTGAGTGTTTTAATAATTTGTATCCAGATGGTGCAAGGAACAAAGCAAAGTTTAAGCTGTAAGCTGTACTTGGTACATAAATAGTAGCCACTCATATTATCCAGGAAAAGGGGCATGTTCTCTGTCATTTTTGTGGCTTAGACAACAGTTTTGGTTTTGTCTACTCAGATATGATTATGGAGCAATCTTGTTTAGTCTGCATGTATCATAGTCTGCCTCTG
>NW_017731432.1:258018-261437 GCF_001890085.2 Hipposideros armiger
CAATTAAAACAAGCCATTCTAGCCAGATAACAACCCCTCTATGTAGGTCATATCAGAGCTCACTCTGACCTTCCAGGTCCCCTGTCTGCAGGCAATGCTGCCACACAGTTACCGGTTTCCTCTGTTCAAGCTTTCTTTGCTA
Source organism: Hipposideros armiger (assembly GCF_001890085.2). NCBI lineage: Eukaryota > Metazoa > Chordata > Mammalia > Chiroptera > Hipposideridae > Hipposideros > Hipposideros armiger. The sequence goes on from NW_017731432.1 coordinate 258,161, forward strand.
CACCACTAGATCCAATACAAAGGGCCACACATTCTCACAGTCTCCATCATCAAAATGCACAGTCACTTAGACACCAGTTCAAGATTACTCGGGAACAGGCTAGACAAATAGTCAAGCAGTGCGCCAACTGTACTAGCCTGCTTCCTGAGCCATATTTGGGGGTAAATCCCTGAGGTTTACTTCCAAATCACATTTGGCAGATGGATGTCACCTACATCCCTAGTTTCAAAAGTACTCCCTATGTCCACACCATCATTGACACCAAGTCAGGTTTTCTGTTCACTATGGCATGAGCTGGAGAAGCTACAAAACACATCATCAGTCACTGCTTCCAGGCATTTGCCATAATGGGCATCCCAAAGGTCATTAAAACTGATAATGGTCCTGGTTATACCAGCAAAGCTTTTCAAAATTTTTGCCTCACATTTCAGATTCACCACCTCACAGGTATCCCTGATAATCCACAAGATCAAGGAATTCTTAAACGTGCCCATCGATCCCTCAAAAATCAATTAATAAAACAAAAAGGGGGAGTACACGGGCACTCAGTACACAACCAATTGAACCATGCACTGTTTACTTTAAATTTTTTGCGAACGGATGCTCAAGGCCAATCCGCAGTGGACCGTCTCTGGAATCCTAGTCCTGCTGCAGAAGCCCTTGTTCGCTGGAAGGACCCCCTAACAGGTGTTTGGCAAGGACCAGATCCAGTCCTCTTATGGGGAAGAGGGCATGTTTGTGTTTTCCCTAGGGACGAAGATAGTCCTCGGTGGCTTCGAGCGCGCCCTGTCAAGCAACATCATGGGGGCGGAAACGGAAAGCTACCAGTGGAAGAAGGAGAGAAAGAGATCGATTCAACCCTGGGAGCAGCTTGGCCCCAAAAAAACTTCTGATAGCATTACTGGTAATATTGTCTGGGCAGGTAAGTATGACCCGAGGGGACACTTATTGGACATACTATCCCAACCCTCCAACACTCATTCCCATTACCTGGAAGGACAGGGCAATCATGGTCTTGGTAAATCATTCTACTCCCATTAAAAGACAAGTTAGGAATATTTTACCCCAGCGCACAGTCTTTAATTATACTGGCCTGACCCATAACTCTCCACTGTGTGCCTTTGAGGAGCCCTTAATGGGGTGTCTCCCTTTAGGACAGGAGTTTAAAACAGACAGTAAAGTAAATTCCACCTTTTATACACGGTACACTTCTGTTGGGGTACAGATGTACTACAAGTACCACAATGTACTGTTCTTTGTAGGGCCAAAATGGGGTCATGTTAACAACACCCAAGAGACCCCGCCAATTCCTCCATGCTTCGGAGACGCTACTCCACAACAAGGTAGAATTCTATGGTTTGACTGTGCTCGTTGTCTACCAACTCACTTTCAGATATTCAATATTACTGCCTATGTCTATGACTGGTCTCACAACTACATAGCAAATGCAAAAGGCCTAGCTCCAGGGATGTTCAGTGCCCCTGTCCTTATCTCGGACTCTCATATTATTCAGAGAGAAATTTGGAGACTATGGGCGGCCTCAGATTATATAAATCACACCAGGTTCTCCTCAGCATTTGACCCAGGTCGTTCTTACTCAGTCACTGTTTGTGTCCAGGCCCCTGAGGTCATTCTGGTAGGAAACTTACAAATTAGCACAGTTCAATCCATATACAATATATCTTGTCAGAATTGCTATCTAATCAATTGTATTGATCCACAAGGCAAAGGGCGAAGTATTCTAGTCCTTTGCCAACCTCCATATGTTGTACTTCCCACCATCGAGCCACTGGTATGATAATCTAGGGATCCAAACCCTCACGGAGATGAAAGATGGTTTAAGTAGGGAATGGCGGGCAGTCAGTCTTATCATAGCCGGCCTTGCTGCAATTATTTCCCTTATTGCTACTGCAATTACAGACACTGTATCCCTATCTAATTCTATCAAAACAGCAGATTATGTTGAACAGCTTGCAGCTAATGCTACTGTTGCCTTTCATAGTCAAGAAAAAATAGATGTAAAGCTTGAGTTAAGAGTTAATGCTTTGGAAGAAACTGTTGTACAGATAGGCAAGGAGGTCGAGGCCATATGCCTCCAACTCACCCTCCAATGTCATGATAAATATCAAAGGGTGTGTGTAACCCACTATCGGATCAATGACACACTGAGATTGGAAAAGCATTGGCAATCACCTTCAGGGTATTTGGAATAGTTCAGACTTCAGCTTTGATTTGGACCAACTCCCCAAAACAATTCTTGCTATGCAGGATAGCAAGCTGGAAATTATTGATCTATCAGATTTGGCTAACAAAAATATTACCACGTTCAAGGGGTTTAAACCAGTCACCATCATCTAGATTATCGCCTGGACTCTATTAGGAATTGTAGTTTTCGTGCTGTTATTACCAGGTTTAATTTTGGTTTGTTGGGTACTCCTTAAGGCCCGTCTACGAGCAGCTGACACAAGAGCTCATTGCCAACAACTGTACAGAAATGTCAGGGAGGAAATAGGCCCGCCAGTGCCGCGGCGCAGCCCGCCATGTAACCCACAACGTAACCTGGGACACCGGCAAGAAAATCCCCGACTTTAAGCCTTTCTTCTTCCATAGTTACTATCTGTACACCTCTCTTAAATTTTGCCTTTCAAACCTACTGTTTATACACCTCCCATTAACACTTTTCATTGCTAAAACTACTTACAACCTCCCAAGACTACTCCAAGCCACTTACTCTCCTTCAACTCACTTCCTTGATCATATCTACCATCGTAGTCCTTTTCCCAGTAATCGTCTGCTTAATTTCAGTCAACATTTTATTCATCAAAACCTGTTTGCAGTCATGAGGACTGAGGAGATATCATGGTGCCAAAATCAGTCCCAGACCCCTGATTGTATATTTTGGCCAGTCAACCAAAAGCTTCCTAGAGAGCTCGTCCTAGTAATCACGGACACTAATCAGCTGCGGGGGACGGCGAGCCCCATCTGGAGAGGTAAAGGAGAGGTTAGTGCAAGACCCACTCTCTGGCTGCATCCTTAGCAAGGCTGGCACAGCACCTCTGCATACGGGAGAGGTCTCCGTCACCCGCAGGTAGTAACACATTGGGGACCATTTTTCCAAATTTAGGGCTCTTTTAACTAATAAATAAAAAAGAGGGAGTTGTTGGGAGCCGTTTGAGAGTAGTGAGACTGCCTGCTGAGAAAGCTGCAGGCCTCTGTGTTCTGTATGAAAACTACAGAACTCCATGATGGGTGAACAGCAGAAAGGGAACTGCTGGAG
>NW_017731432.1:263662-291460 GCF_001890085.2 Hipposideros armiger
GTGCCACTCGGCCGGCCCAGGTTGTTTTATTTTCAAGAACAATAATAGCAGTTGCGATTTACTGAGCATCTATTTGTACCAGGCACCATGTTCGCACTTTACATGAACGCATTTTCTCATTTGATGCTCACAAACAGCCCTAAAGGGTGGGTATTTATTATTATCTTCATTTTATATGTGGCTTAGAAATACCCCTGACCTCACCTCAGGATGGTTAACACAAATGTATCAGACATTTAGCAATATCCCAAATCTCCAAGCTCTGATCAGCCCACCACATGCTTAAGTAGCAGTAAATCCAGGTTTTCAATGAGGTCCCTTCCCTAATTCTCAGAAGTAACTGGACTACCACTGTCATTCTCCTGCTCAGAATGGCTGACCTTTGTCGAAGTCTGTGCTGCTCTCTTTTAGACTGCTGAACTTTTCATCTGTTCATGCCAGAGCTGGCTCCCCTGTCTATGCTGTGCCAACTCTTGGAAGGCTGTTTCCACAAAGATCCTCAAACATTCAGGGGATTCAGAATCCACTACCCAGAAACAAAAATCCTCTAGGGGGCAGTGTAGCTTAACTCCTTAGGTCAACCTACCATCGCACCTCTGCCCCCTTCTGTTACACATACTCCTTCCTATAAGGAAGAAGCTTAAGGCTCAGAGAAGTTAAAAAAAAACTTGGTCAAAATCACCAGCTAGTCAGCAGCAAATTCAATCTAAGTCTGTCTGAACAATGACTGCTTTTCACTCTTTTGGGCTATCTTCTTGACCATTCATTAGATTAAAGGGAAAAGGACGTAGCAAGTGAATACCATAGTAATTAAATACATACGGCGCACCTCCTCTGCCAGGCACCCATCTATGAAGTGAACAAAAGAGAGAAGACAGCCTTTGGGAGAAGTGATCTTTGGGAAGAGTTAGATCTAAATTAAAGCAAAAAAGAGACTTTGCTGATGATAGCCAGTGAGTTCCATGCATTATAACCCATTCAATCACTCGTACATTCAGCAAATATTCATGCTTCCTGTGGCCTGGCACTGTGATAGGCACTGAAATGGAGCGGGAAACAAGCAGACATAAACACTGTCTGCAGGTTTACAATCTAGTGTGTGTGTGGAGGGGAGGGAGGGTTAAATAAACAGACACTTAAATGAATGGTTACAGAATGTGGTAAATGCTATGAAGGAAGACAGTTTGCTAAAAGGAGAAAAGCAAGGAACCTACTTGCTCTTCAGGAGAAGAACCCTGAAGATGGAGAAGGAGCTGGGCAGGTGAGTATGTTCCAGACAGAGAACAGCAAGAAAAAAGACCCTGACGTAAGAAAAAGATTAGCATTCGAAGGACTGAAGGAAGGCTAACATAGCTGGGGGCCCCTCTGCCAGGACTGGATGATATGATCTCTTAATTCCACTTAGTACAAATGCCAGGGAGTTCCAGGAAGAGCTGACAAATTGAGCAAGGACACAAAGGCAGGAAAGCTGTGTATAATGAGGGATGGTGGAAGGTGGTGGTGACATGTTTGGGGAGCTAGCAAGGACCTCTGTGCTCTTAGGAATAGCAAGTGATAAGTGGTTGGACTTAGAAGCCAGCCTGAAGATTTTTATCCTTTTTTTTTTTTTAAAGATTTTTATTGGGGAATTGGGGGAAGGGGAACAGACAAGTTGAGTTGCTATCCTTTTTTTCTTCAGTCTAGTTGTGGATTTTTATTCTATTTGAAGCAAAAAGGGGCTGAACATTTTTAAGTAATGGAGATAAATTTAGGAAGATAAATCTCAGGGAGTGAGTGGGATGACCTAGAAGCAGGGATACCTGCTGGGTATCCATTAAGACACAGCAACAAAGCCTCTCTCCCAGAAAGCTGCTCAAGAAACAATGCTCCTGGGGTCCAAGGGAGAGGGCCTGAGAGGGCGTGGTGACAGTTATGGGGGCTAATCAGTCAAAAGGAGGTTCTGGAGTACGAACATTGCTCCCTCACCTGGCCGCTACTCTCACCCTTCACAGTCTCCTCAGACTTTTAGAGGCCATTATACTGTGTTATCTATATGTTCTCATTCCCTGGGCATGAATAAGTGGAAATGGGTCAGAGAGAAGATGGATGGAAGATAATTTCCTGAGGACAAATTAATAGGATTTGGAATCTAACCTGATTAGATTTCTAGGAGGTGAAAGAAAGAGAATAGAAAATAATTATGAGAGAAACCTGCATGTTGGATCGGGGGTTGATTTAAGATCTTCTAATTCCCTTTACACCAATTCTACCCTCCCTAAGCAACCTTCTGATGCTAATTTTGTTTCCCAAACCAACTTTTCTATAAGGATGCCATTATATTTCTTAGGGTAAATTAGTAAATTGGGCTCTTGTGATTTAATCACTAGGTAGGTGAAATGATAGAACCAAGTTCTTGAACTTGCAAATCAGAAATTCTAGCCTAAACAGCTCCTTTAATGATACACAATATGGGTCTGTCCTCAGATCACTTTGTCACTCACAGGACAGTCACGAGAATAGGTTGTTTCCAAAGTCAGTATGTGTGTGGGTCTACAGTAAGGGAAGCTAAAGTTAATTCTCTGAAACTTAACCTCATAGAAGCAATAGTAACCATTTTTGGAGTGCTTAGTATGTGTCCAGCCTTTTCTGGACTCTTCCCATATATTTCATTAGAAGACACAACATTCCTGTGTGATACATGTTATTATTATGTCCATTTTAAGATGAGGAACTTGAGGTTCAAGGAAATTAAATGATCTAAAGGCACTAATAATAAGCAGTGGAACTGGGATTCGATCCTAGCAAACTTGACACCAGAACTCTCTGCGTTTTACCTATATTCAGGTGAAATGCCACAACCATAGTAGACATCCACGATGCTTTTTGTTTTTGTTTTGTTTTTTAAAGATTTTTTATTGGGGAATTGGGGGGATGGGAACAGTGCTGGGGAATTGGGGGAAGGGGAACAGACAAGTTGCTGTCGTTTTGTTCTTCAGTCTAGTTGTGGAGGACGTTGCTTCACTGGCCCAAGTTGGCACCATCATTGCGCTCTTCCCGGGTGAGGCACATCAGTTGCCGGCTTCTGGACAGCCGCTCACTGGCTCCTGGCCGCTCACGCTGGCTGCTGGCTACATACGGTAGCTCATGGCAACCCACTGCCACAGGGGCTGCAGCCTATGCCGTCGCTGGTGACTCACAGCAGCCCAGCTCCAGGTTGAGCTGTTGTTCAGCATTTTAGCTGTAGAGGGCAGTGTCACTGGCCCTCATATGTGGGATCCGAACCGGGGCCCTCTGGCGTCCCAAGCCAGTTCTTAACCATCATGCCACTCGGCCGGCCCTCCACGATGCTTTTTGAATCTCAATAGATGAATCTTCAAAATAAAACTATCCTGAGTCATCACTTGTAAATGTGTTATTGATGGTGTATTGAGATATTCCCAGGTTCAGTCAAGGGGAACTGGGAGTATCCTTAGTACTGGAATATGACTAAAGAAAGTTGCAAATAAATTAACTGTATTGTAACTTCTAGGGAAAAAAGAAATACAAAACCCAGGGACTTCTTTTATTCATGACATGTTTCCATCCCTAGCTAGGCCAATACCTGAAACATAGTAGACTGTCAATGAATATGTGTTAAACAAACGAATAAATTCCACTCAACACTGCCCTACAATCTTCCTGCATGTATCTAGTAAGTTTTCTTTCCTATCTCTCCCTGAAACAACTGTAACAAAGGTTTTTCTCCTCAAATGTCTAATATTGCCTCTCCTCTCCCACTTCACTGTCAGCTAATGACTTCACGGAGAAAAAAACAAACAAACAAACCCAGGCAGTAACATCCGAATCTCCAATTACCACCAAATCTACACACCTGCCTGCATCTACACCCATATTCTCTAGCTTCCCTCCTGTTAAAAAAAAAAAAAAGTGTCTCTAGTTTCTATCCTAGACAAAACCTTTTCCTGTACTCTGGATGCCATTTCCTCTTATCTTCTCAAGGACTTTTTCCTTGCAGTCCCCCCTTCCCCTCTTCTCTGTATCATAATTTTTCTCTGTTTTCCTGTGCATACAACCATACTCTAAAATTTCCTTGTCTTTAAGAATTCCTTTCGAAACCTCATGTCCCCTTATAGCACAGCCCCATTTTTATGGTCTTCTTTCACAGAAAAACTTCTCAAAAGGGTTAACTTCCTCTCCTTCCCTCCTTTTTTTTTTTTTAACTACCCTATCCCCGAGTTAATTCTTCACCCCTCTCCAGTCAGGCTTGCATACCAGAGAGCCACAGAAACTTCACAAGTTAAGGTTATCAACAAACCCATGATGTCACACCAGGCGATCCTTTTTCTTTCCTTATCTTACCCAAACTCTTGGTAGCAGTCTACACAGTTGACTGCTCTCTCCCTCCCACTTTCTTCCTTTGCCTTCAGGAATATCACACTCTTCTCATGTCCTTCCATGTCTTTGATGGCTCCTTCTCAACATTCTTTGTGGATGGATCCTTTCTCTGATGTGTCAGTTTTGGAGTGATCCTGGGCCCTTTTCTTTTTTTTCCTGTTTGAGGTCACAAACTGTTGGCTCATCAACCAAATCAAACTCACAGGTGGGCATTATATGGCCTGCAGTTTCAAAAATGGGAAATTGTGTTTAAAAACTGGGATTTCCAATTTCTCTTGGAGAAGATCTAGAAAAAATGGGATCTGCTTTCTCACATAGCACCAATTTGCTGGAGCTGAGTACCTGCTGCCTGGGTCCTTCCTGAATCAGTTCACTATTTCCAAAATAGTGATATCCAGCCTGCTTCATTCATTTAGGTTCCCTGCCTAAGGAACCTATGAATATAAGTTTGTGATCCTTGACTTAGACTTTCCCCAAGTGGTCTCATCCAGCCCCTTTTAAATACCATAAGATTTTAAAGTTTCTTTCTCCCTCCCTGCCTCCTTTCCTTCCTAACAAATGTTGAGTACCCACAATATGCCAGGAGCTACTATACGAGACGCTAGGGATACAGCATTGATTAAAACAAGTTACCCTACTTTCAAAGAACCTACCTTCTGTTATATATCAATTATATCTCAATATAAAAAAAGAACTTACCTTCTAGCAAGGGGAGACACACCAAATAGTGATCATGTAAAGCCAATTAATGTGAAAAAAATGAACGGAGAGCAAGGGGATAGAGAAGGCTATTTTAGATAGGGTCATGAGGGAATGTCTCTCTGAGGTGATGCTTGACCTGAATGACTGGAAAAAAAGGAAGGGTTCTCCAGAGAGGGAAGAGGAGGTGCAAAAGTCATGGGGCTTGTTTCTTTTGCTTAAGAACGGTAAGGACAATATTGCTGAAGCCCAATAAGTGACGAAGTGGTGGGAAGTGAGTATGGAGAGGCAGCATGGGCCAACACAGGTGGGACCTAGTGGGCTCTGGTAAGGATGATGGAAAGTCACTGGAATGTTCTGAGCAGAGGAGTGATGAGACCTGAATTATGTTTTAAAAGGATTAATGTGGCTATAGTGTGGAAAATTGACTGCAGGGGGGCAAGTATAGAAATAGCTAGTCCACTAAAAACATTATTATTTTTAAACTTAAGATGGGAGGTGTTAATGAAGGCATCTAGGAGGTCGAGTTGGAGGAAGTGAGAAAGGGTCAGATTTAAGAAGAGCTTGGATTAGATATGGAGTATGAGAGAAAGAATGGAGTTGAGCATGACTTCAAAGTCTTTGGCTTGAGCAACTGGATGAATAGTGTGTCACTTACTGGGAGAGGAGCTGTTTTGGACATGTTTTGTGTGAGATGCCAGTAGATATCCAAAGGACATTGTTAAGAGGCTAAGTCTGGATTTTACGGCAGTGGTAATATTAATTAGCAGATTCTGTCTTATTATTTGTAGGGTCGGGAGAAAGAACACAAATGGAGGCCCATATATCTTAACTATTTAGAAGTTATAATCAAGCTAATAACACAGTGTTAGATAAAATATGTTCTATCCTTCTACCTTGATAAATCTTTACAACAATAAAATTGAAAAGACACATTATAAAGCTGTAATTTTTATGACTGAGTATTGGCGAAATATCAAATATGACTGAATTTAACTATTATACTTGTCTGGGTGTTCTATTGATGGGCCAGGGATGTTTAGATACATTATAAAATACATAATGGATAAATGCTTACATAGTTATTTCATACAATTAATTTTTCTTGCCTTAGCAAAATCATTACTTACATTTTTTAAATAAAAATTTTCACATATCTTGTGTCTATGGTAATTATGAGCTAAAAAGGATTTAAAATAAAATGTAATTTATTCAAAGTGTACAAAACAAATATATTTTGATAGAAAGTTAAATTGTAAAATGTCAAAAATTGTTTATCATGTGTTTTCAGAAAAGTTATTTTCATCTTAAAACATTCAAATTATTGTAATTAAGATGCAAACTAGAACATACAAAAATATCAAAATTTTAAATCAAAATTATATAAATAATGCTGAAAATATAATTTTAATTTTAAAAAGTAAATTAAGTATTATTAAATATTTTTATACAAATAAAATTATTCCTAATGCTAGCATTCATTGTTCATCTATTGATAATGTAAAGGATCAGTCTCGCTGTTACATCTTGACATATATATTAGCATACAAAATTTATGGGTCATAGGAATTATTTAATATTGCAAAATTTTATTCAGCCACCATCGGAAATGTTGTTTCAGAACCATAAATTGGAACATGAAGAGAGGCAACTTAAAAAAAGGAACATTCACTACTACTGGGAAACAATATTTGATTATGCAAGAATATATATCATTCGTACTATCTGAGAGGAAGAGCATGAGAAATTAATTTGTGCTTTTTCTAACCTAAGTGCTTCTGCTGTTCACATTCTCTTGGCACTTCAAAGCAGTTCGTTTCTCTTAAGTGGCACAACACAAAACTTTAAAGGCATTAGGACGCAATTGCCTTTTAGTTTTTTTTATATTGTGGTAAAATTTGCCGTTTTAACCATTTTTAAGTTTATAGTTCAGTGGCATTAAGTGCATTCTCATTATTGTGCAACCATCACTACCATCCTCCTCCAGAACTTATTTTATCTTCCCAAGTTGAAACTCGGTACCTATTAAATGCTAACTCCCTATTTTCCCCCTCTCCAGCCCCTTGCAGCCACTATTTTACTTCCTGTCTCTATGATTTTGACCACTATAGATATCTCACATAGGTGGGATCATACAGTATTTGTCTCTTTGTGATGTATTTCATTCAGCATAATACCTTCAATGTTTATCTATAGTGCAGCATGTGTCAGAATTTCCTTCCTTTGTTTTGATTTAATAAAGTTTTATTTTTCAAAATGTACAGTTGGTGGGACCTGTTGTTCATGCATCTTCACCAGCAGCTGGGGTATCCCCCACCCTTGGTGTTTCTGGTGTAAATTACTTGAGCTCTGTGCTTTGAAACTAATTTAGTAAGTCCTTTACTAAGGAGCTCCTGAAGGGCTGCCTTGGCCAAGGAACCACGCATCTTCAGTGTCTCAGAGACAACAGCTGGGGTTATAAGTTTATCGTTGGGAACTTCCTTACAGAGTTTGTCATATGTCGTTTTGTCAAACAAGACTATGTTATTGAGCTTGTCACAAACTTTGCCTTTGGGTCACTGCCTCCAGATTTGTTCACTGGGTCTTTCTTTCTTGTCCGGCTTTCCAGCATCTTCTTCTTGTCATCCTTGGGCGGCATAGCGAAGTTCAGGGAGCAGCTGTTACCACTGCAGCCTCGCTAAGATGTTGGACAAAAAGGGAATTTCCTTCCTTTTTAAGCCTAAATAATATCCCATTGTATATATTGTATATAGACCACATTTCGTTTATCCATTCATCAATGGACACTTGATTATTTCCACTTTTTGGCTTTTACTAATAATACTGTTGTGAATATGAGTACATAAATATGCTTAAGTTCCTGCTTTCAATTCTGGTGTCTTTCAGTTTTAGGCCACAGAACAAGAGACGTGGAGAAGTTCCCTCAAGTCTGAATAGTGGCAGTTATTAGGTATGCCCGGCTCCGTGACCCCATTACGATAAAGGATCATCAGAAGGACCCAGGTGGGCAGGAGCCTCTCTGGCCAGTTTTGCCAGTCTGTTGCCAAAGCGGCTGTTGGGAAGGCCGGGAGAGGAAGGGCATTCTGAGTGTAAGTGACGGAATCCGGCGGGCGCCAGCGTCGCCAGGGAGTGCGTCACCACGCGCGGTCGAACGGGGGCGGGGCCACGGTTGAGTCACGTGGCTTGGTTGCCTACGCGCTGCTGGGCCGTGGGAAGATGGCGGACGGAAAGGGAGACGCCGCCACTGCTGCCGGGGCTGGGGCTGGGGCTGAGGCTCCGGCTGGGGCCGGAGCCGGAGACGGAACAGAGACCGAGTCCATGGCTCGAGGTCAGCGCCCCACATCTCCGGCGCCAGGAGCCCCGGGACTGCGACCGTGTCTATGGCAGCTGGAGACAGAGCTGAGGGAGCAGGAGGTGTCGGAGGTCTCATCTTTGAGCTACTGCCGGAGCTTCTGCCAGGTGAGGGGCTGACTGGCTGGCTGAGGGCGGCGGGGCGGGGAGGCCAGGGGAAAAGGCCCTGGATCCGTTGCCGCAGCCGGGGCGAGACTGAAAGACTACCTCAGGGTCTCGCCGCGCCCCCGGGCCGGGGAGGCCCAGCTCGGAAGCTCAACCACTGGCCCCCCTCCTCCGCTGCCCGACTTTAGCCACCGCCTGGGCGGGTTGCGCTGGGCCAGACTGAGAGCTCGGAGGGCCCCGGAGGCTCCCTGAAAGGGCTGTGCCCTGTCGCCGTTGCCTGTGTCCCCGGCCGGGTGGTTGGAGCGCCATTGCCCGGTGAGGGAATGATTGCTAGTTCCTGCCAGGAGATCCTTTTTTGAGTAGCGTGCAGATTTCCAAAATGGAAAACCTGTCCCCCCCCCCCACCCCCCGAATAATTCGGAGGTAATGTGTTGGGGCCAGAGACTTATGTTTAGAGTCAGCGTCTACTAGGTCCTTGAAAGGTATGACAGTTGTCTTTGAAAGGCGTCTAGGGCTTTCTGGTTAGGGATTGCGGAGCTGGTTGGTTGTTTGGGTTTTGCTCTTTTTTTTTTTTTTTGACATTTAAGCCGTTCTTTCGACCCTTCCATATTCCCTCGAGGATTGTGCTACAAGGAATGAGGCTGGTGAGCCTTGTGGTGATTCTCAGGATCTCTGAGTAGAAGAGAGTCGAGAAAGATGTGGAGTGAGGTCTCTTGGCAGTCGTGTGACCATTTCTGTGCCATAGTGGGTTCTAACCTGCGATTACGTATTTGTTGGTATGTTTAGTTTAGTCTCCATGATCGCTCCGAGATTTTTCTCAATGTTTCCGAGTCCTTTATAAATTTAAAGATACATACCATTACTGTTTCTACTTCTGTTATATCAGACTTCAGAGCCGCTCCCTGCTCCTCACCTGGTATACCTTAGAGAATGCGAAATAATCATAAAATGTTGGCACTTGGACTTTTAATAAGTAGTGACTGTGTTGAATAGATTGTGTTGTTCCAAACTTATAATTTTGGGGGACAGTTTGCTTTGTTGGTCCGGAGCACTTGCTTGATTGCTTTTTCTCCCTTTACTGAGCCAGAAGCCCTCATCTGTGGAATTTTGTCCTTGCTAATCTTTTCTATACATTGTATCACTCCAGTTTTTATGTCTACATCCTGCAGCATTTTCCTGCACCATGAAGTGTCAAGGTGTAATTGTTCTTTGCTTCTTCACTAGTAATGATCATTTGTATTTACTACATGCATCTATTCTACAAACTTTTATTGACTCGATAGGATGGTGCCAGGCACTTAACAGAAATGCTGAGGAAACATGAATAAGACAACACTTACCCTTGATGAATTTACAGTTGGGAGGAGGTGGTAGAAAAACCAGAATTTCCAACGTAGTTTTGGTAATGATGGGAAAGGAGGTGTAGAGATAGTGGTGAAGGAAGAGCCCTCATGGGACATCCTAATAGGAACAATAGTAAAAATAAAAAGATTAACTATAGATTGCAATATGTGCTTAGAAAGAAGTAACTGGGAGAAGCCACTTTAGATACGGTGATCAGGGAAGGCCCTGTAGCTGAAAAGATGAAAATGAGCCATGTGAATATTGGCTCCCTGTGTGTGTGTTTGTGTGAGTGTGTAGCATTCCAGTGCCACAGGTGGAGATGAGAAGGAACACAATGCTTTGGGAGAAAGGAGAGCTAATTGGACAAGGAGTAGTGAGGAGGAAGGCAGGATAATTGTGGATTTGGGCTAAGACTTCTAAGATTGAGTTGTTTTCCTAGAAAGATAGCAAGAATGAATATAACCAAATTGAAACTTGTCGAAGGATATCTTATATATATTCCTTCTTAATGCCTAGTGCTTGCAGCTCTGATTGTTTTAAATGAATGTTTTAGTGTCTTGAGTCTTGGTCACGTAGAGATGTTGGGGCACAGAAGATTTTTAAAAAGAAAGTGCTTTTGTAATTTGTCTTTTCTGTGATTTTTTTTGGCCTAAAATTTACCCCCAAACATTTTTTTTGACTAATAAATGAAATAAGATGTTCCTGTAATGGTATGTTGTAGTAGGAAGCATGTAAGATTGGGAGTTAGTTGGATCTTAATTGTGACTCTACCACTTGTTAGCTAATAACCTTGGGCAAACTATGACTGTGAAATTATATTTTGTTTTCTAATCTTTATCTCCTTTTAATGCTTTATACAAACAGTAGAATAGAAAGTTTATATACAACTCTTTACAATATTTATCACAGTATTTTTGTCACATTTTTTCCAGTAGCCCAGGTAAAGTCAACTTAGGGTGTTCTTGCTCACCAGATACAGAAAAAAAAATTTTTAATTTTATGACGAGGCAGGAAAAATGTCACCATTCAAATTTGGTTTCATAAATCTTGGTTTCACATTTGAAAAGCATCCTTTTAAACACTGATTGTGTGTGTGCCTGACATTGCACTAAGTACTGGTGATGGGAACCTGCCCTCTTGGAGCACATAATGTATAAACATTGGTAGTAGCATTACATTACAATATTATAAAGGCCTGACTTGTGCTCTCTGGGATGCTTAATTGCCACAAGTGTATTTTCATCAGGTGTTTAGTTTACAAATGTTATCCTAGAGACTTAGATTGTGCCAGGTAGATCCCTCCTGCAACAGACTGGGACCATATTTGCTCCATCTCTTACAGCACTTAAAAGAAATGGCTTTATCTTTGAAATCAAGAAATAAACTAACATTAAAGGATAGAGAAGCTTGTCTCATTTTGGGCAGGTGTTCAATTTTCAGAAGTTTGTGAAGATAATAAAAACAAAACTTCAGAAGTAATAGTTACTAAGAAAATGATCAAGTTGTATTCAGTGAAAATTTGTATTCAGTGACTGTGGGATGTGGTTTTTTTGTTTCGTTTTGTTTTTTACTTCTTTCCTTCAGTTTCTTTTTCGAAAACAGTCTGTCAGACAGTGTGGATAAGATTAACTCCAAAAAACAGCCTTCCTTTGTTTTGCTGAAAAATTGATGATATCCTTTCAAGTTTTTGCTGTATTTTGGGAACTAAGATTCTTAAAGTTTTATGGAACCAGTTGGTTCCATTTGTAACACAAATTTTGAAGACCTTTAAAGTAGCCTTCACTAACAAACTTGAAGTTACTGGGTAAATGATTGTACTTTTTGAGACTTCCAGGCAAAGTAGTTTCATGAGTAAACCTTGTTTCTGAGACACTTTTAGGTTCTAGATTAACAGTGACTTTGTAAATTTTTAATCATTAAAATAAGAAGCACCGCATATACGTATTTCAGTTTTTCTAGATTAGAGATTGAATACATAGGGTCTAAATCAGGCATACTGGTTTCACCATTTATACTATCTGTCTGACCTTGGGTGTTTTTTTTTAAACCTTAGTTTTCTCATTTGCAAATGGAATAATAGTAGTACTTATTGTTCTCTGTGTAAATACATTGTTGTGTGGACTAAATAAGACAATCTCTGTAAAAAACAATGCTCTTGCAATTGTCTGAATTTTCCAGATTTCTTAGCTTTGGAATAAAAAGCCTTCACAAATTTGCTGGCAGCTTACTTTTCAGCTCTTATCTAGACAGTCCCATCATCCCAATCCTACTCTTTTCTTATTCAGGGGTACTTGGGAGTCCATGAACCAAAGTGTGTTCTCTGTTACTTCTGTGAGTAAAATTTTGCCTGTGAATTTCCAAGTGCATTATTTTGGGAAAGAGGATCTTAATTTTTATTTGATTCTTCAAAATCCAAGACACGTTAGGCTTTCAGTAAGTACGATTATTTACCAACTGACTGATCTCCAAAGGGATAGATAGAATTAGAATTGCTACTTTAACCAGATCTCAGGTCATCAAGCATTCTTATGTCTTTCCCTTTCATTGTGCTGTTCTACCCTTTTCTCTCATTTTCTGCATGGTGAATTTTCCTTCTTCAGGGCCCAGTGCAAATGTCACTTCCTCTGTGAATTTTCTCTGATTTCACTAAATAGATTTCCTCATAGTTGTTTGTGTTCTTTTGGGATACTTTGTACATACCTATGGTTTTAACTCTTGTTTTTCTTGTCACTGTCTCAGTTCAGGCTTCATAATATCCTATTGTAGCAACCTCTTAACTAATTTTCCCTTGCCTTCTCACTGGCCTTATCTACAATCCAGTTTGGTGTCCGTTCTAAATTGTAAATATAATGTTAGTCACTTTATTCCTTAAAATTCTTTAATGGTTTCTTGCCCCAAAGGCAAGGTAAAATTCAGACTCATTAGCCTAGTATACAAAAACTTTTAGAATCTAGACCTTTCCCTCCCCTGCTCCCACCTTTCCAACCTCATTTTTTAAATTTTTTATTTTTTTGTCTACTTTCACCAGTGTCTCAGTTGGCCTGATTAACCCTAGGGTCTCCCTTCCCCATCTGCCTATTTATGCTTTTAAGACCTGGCTCAAATATTAACAGTCTTTCAGAACCATTTTTTTTTTTAATTTCAGCAGGCAGAATGATGTGAATTTTTCACTTAGTATACTCCAATAGCATCTCATACATAAGCATGGTGCCTGAATATTTGTTTTCATGTTTGTCTCATGTATTGACTAGTAAGCCAACAAGAATGTGGGTCTTGTTTAGTTTTTTTGTTTGTTTGTTTTTGTATACTTGGTATCTAGCAATTAATACAGTGCCGGGGACACAAAACTAATTTGTTGAATGAATTATATTATAGGGACTTAATGATGTACTCAAGAGATGAGTACTTCAAAAGGAACACCTAATATAAAATCTTGTATGTTAAAAATCAATTTATTACATTCATATAATAATGTACTTATTTGCATGTGTGGAATGAAATATGTAGAGTTGATGGAGGGAGAAAATGAGAGGCATTATAGTATTGAGAAAGAGTTAGGAGTCTAATAGGACAACAGTTTGGAAGTGTTGAGGTGAGGAGGATCAGTCTTTCTTGAGGTTGGTGCCATGAAGATTCTTGAGGTTTACCTCTTCGATTTATTTTAAAAGATTTTTAATGTATTAGCGTTTCTCCTTGTACTGCCTTCTCTTGAAAGATGTCTAAATAGAAACTAGATGACAGGTAGTTATAATAGCAAAAGCTAGTTTTGCAGTGCATATAACCAAAACATATAAATGTGACCAGTGAAGCAGTGGGAACTTGGGTGCTGTAATTTACTGTGGTACCACCTGGTCTCTTGCTGTAAACTGTGACCCCTAGGGATTTATGTGTCTACCTGTGGATCATGTTTTTCTGAACAATGTTAATAAAAAAATCTGAATAGAAAGCACCACTTATTTCAAGACTGCAAAGGCATTGGTAAACTAATATGTGCTTTGTTTTCATTCAGTTCTAGATACCTGTCACCTCTCCCAGAGGCCTTCTGCACTATCTTATCTAAAATAGCATGTCTCTGTTGTCTTCTAACTCCTTAACACTACTTTATACTTCTTCACTACTTTATACTATCTGATAAGTTTGTCTTCTCAACTGGAATGTAAGCATCATGAGTCTGTTGACTGTTTTGTTTACCCAGTGCCTAGAATAATCCCTAGCACTTAATGGTTACTCAGTATTTATTGATCTTTTATCTCCTCCCTTCCTTAAATTCCTGACTAGTTGAGGGTAACAGGCAAGTCTTACCTGTCTTTATCAAGAAACAGGGACTTTTTTGTCAACCAGTTTATGCTGCTTCCCAGCAGGGATCAGATCTTATTGTTCTTTGTATCTTGATTACCTAACAGTAGAACCTCATTTTTATTTTATGTTTTCTAAGAACTTCTTGTGGTAGCTTATATTCCATAAATACTTAAAGTACTGACTTTTTCCACAAGGTTTGCATAGCCAGATTGAAGCATTTATTTTGGATATGATTGACACCATATTGGAAAATCTGAACATAGATAAGGGATTGAGCAAAATGGTATAAAAAATAGATTTCTAAAACTTTCATTGTGGACATAAAGCCAATTACAAAGCATTTTAGAAAAATTAGAGGGGCCAGCTGAAATTATTGAGCACCTACCCAAGCTTGGGTAGGTGATGTTTTCATTTTACAGATTGAAAATTGAGGCCTAGGGAAATTAAGTAACTTCCCCAGGGTCACATGATAGTAAGCTGTGGCAAAGTCTTTAGACTCCAGAGCCCGTCTGTTTTTCCTGTATCATCATTTTCTAAACCTTTTTGTTCGTGTGTGTGTCCGTCCTTGAAATAAGGGTTCTGTATTCATATAAGGTAGGATAAATGGTTTTATTTTTCCTCTGTATTACTTGTTTAAAATTAGCTCTTTTAAAACATGAATCTAAAGGATCCCTTTTTTTTAAACAGTTGATATTTGATATTATTTTATATTAGTTTCAGGTGTACAGTAGGATAGTTAGACATTTATATAATTTATGCAGTGATCCCCTCTATTAGTCTAGTACCCACCTGGCACTGTACATAGTTGTAACATTGACTATGTTCTTTAATGTGTCTTTTATATGTTAAGATGTATTGCGAATCTCCTAGAGCAGCGGTTCTCAACCTTTCACAGGGGTCGCCGACCTAAGACCATGGAAAACATATTTTCGATGGTCTTAGGAACCGAGACACCGCTCCTCTATCTGTCTCTCCAGGCCCACATGCAGATACGCCCATATACGAGTACTCGGCGACCCCTGTGAAAGGGTCGTTTGACCCCCAAAGGGTTCGCGATCCACCGGTTGAGAACCGCTGTCCTAGAGAGACATTAAGTGTGCAGCATTTGCCAAATTTAGCAGGTTCAAAACATTTAACATTTAACCATGTTCTAAACCCTATACCAGCCCCAAAGTCACATGCTTTTCTTTCATTATAGTAGAGCAAAACATTATTAAGAGTTGATTGCTTTATGTTTCTGCACACCACTGAGTTTTGATTCCCTAGTTTCAGCCTAAAATATGAGTTTTCTATGAAAATATTTCCTCTAAAGTTTTTGCAGATTTTAAGTTATTGTCCCATATGAAAAAATATTTCAATGTATAATTTTGGAAGTTGAGAATGAATTATATTTCAGACATATGTTGATTTCAAGTTTATTCAGGTTTACCAATATTTCTGCAACATAGCTAGCTTGGGAACTAATAATGTGTTTGTCTATTTTTCATCACTTTTGTGTGATGTCTGATTTCTCTAATGTGTTTTTTTTTTTTAGTACCTTTTTTGGGAGTTCTCGTAGCTTACTGTGCTGACAGTTGAGTTCAGAGTATTTTTAATCAAGAAAATAAACTGTCACATTAGCCAGCACAATAATACTTTATTAATATGGGCACTTATCAGAATTATTACCAGATATAATAGAATGAATGGCCCAGCTGGGGAATTGCATTTTTTTGCTATATGGTTGTATGAACAAGGCATATTTTTTATTTGTGATCTCATTTTTTTTTCTTTCTTTCTTTTAGCTGAGCCCATCCTGCCATCTGTTGGCAGCTCAGCTCGGGCCGGGAATCGAACCGGCGACGCTGTTGCTCAGAGCTCGCACTCTTGAGCAAGCTCTTAACTAACTGAGCCACTCGGCTGGCCCCCTCTTGTGTATTCTTAACAGCTCGAATACACACTCTTCTGCAATTTACTTTTTAATTTAATGTATTGAAGACAATTTATAAGTACATGTTGAGCATTTACCATACTTAAACCATTTTTGTTCTTTTTTGTTGTTATCACAAATAATGTTGCAGTGAACATCCTTAAAACATTAAGTATTGGTTATTTATATTGCCAACATAAATATCTGAAATGAAATTTACTGGATTAAAGACCATGTTTATTTTAAATATTGATGGATGCTGACCTATAAAAAGTTGAATATGTAGTTACACCAATAGTGTTTGGGAGTCCCTGTTTCACTATATTCTTGCCAACTCTGGTGTTATTAAACTTTTTAATATTTGCCAATTTGATAGTAAAAAATTGCTATCACACTGTTATTAATTTGTATTTTAACAGCAATTGCATATTTTTTCATGTGTATTAGATATTAAAGAGCTACCCCGTAGGTGGTTGTGAGGACCCAATGAGACAGTATAACACTACCCGTAGCATAGCTTTTGATAGCAGATAGGCACACAGTGTCAGTTTCTTTATTTCCTGTCTATCCTGAATATTGTTTTAAAGAAGTTTTCATGTAGAGCACCTTTTCTCCATTTTTCTGTCAATGTGTACAGCCCATTAAAATAAAAAAAGATGTTTCCTAGATGTTCACAGAGCATTTACTAGCATAGTGTCAGATTCAGAGAGCCTACGATGGATGAGCTTTGTATACTGGAAATGTAATTTGCAGTTAATTTCTATTGCATTGAAGCAATGTGAATGTTCTTTGGGTTTATAGTGGATATAATGGATTTGACCTGTTAAAACCAACAGATCGGCCGGCCGAGTGGCTCAGTTGGTTAAGAGTTGGCTTAAAAGCACAAGCTCTGAGCAACAGGGCCGCCGGTTCGATTCCCATATGGGCCAGTGACGCTGCGCCTGAGCTGAGCTGTCGCTGAGCTGCCAACAGGTGACAGGATGGCTCAGCTGGTGTAACAACAAGATTGCCTGTTCGATGGTGGGCTACGCTTGCCCGCAACTAAGACCGAACTCAGCACCTTGAGCTGAGCTGCTGCCTGGATGGCTCAATGGATAGGGCGTGCGCTCTTAACAAGGCTACTGGGTTCGACTCCCGTATTGGATGGTGGCTACGCCCACCCGCAACTAAGATTGAACACAGCACCTTGAGCTTAGAGGCCACGAGCTGCCGATGGGAAGCCAGATAATGACTGGCGCCCTTCACAACGAAGACTGAAGAACAACAACTTGGCTGGTCCCCTTCCCCAATTCCCCAACACTGTTCCATTCCCCCAATTCCCCAATAAAATCTTTAAAAAAAAAAAAGTTAAAAAAACCCATCAGATCTTTCTATATAAAATATTTTTTATTCATTTGGCTATTGGTTTTAACTTAGTTTAGGTTTATTGTTTAGGATTTAAATTATGTATTTTATTTTGTTGAAATATGTATTTATCAAAAGTGATTTGAATTTATAACACATTGGATTTGAGTCTCTGGGGGAAAAGTGGCCATATTTTCATAAAATCATAGAATCTTACGTTTGGGGGAAGAATGTTAGGGGTTTTCTAGCCCATTCCCTTCCCAGCTTAAAAGTTTTAAAGGGGAAAGTCCCTCTCAGTCTAGGATGTTAGCTGAGCATCAGAATAGGTTATAATTTCATTAAAGTTCTGAACTTTGTCGTATTTATTTACCACCAAACAAAATTCAGGACTAGTGTATCATTGTGATTTGATGTGAGCACCCTTCTAAAAAGTACGATCTGAGCATTTTCTTTTTAAAATTTACACAAGTGCTGTTTGGCCAAGATGCTGCTCTCCACCTTTTTAGGGTTTGAATGAAGCAGTGAGAATTTGGAATCATATCTACTTTGCTGAATTGGCTTTAATACTATAACAGGTATATTTCACTCTAATTAATAATGTGTATCTGTAAAACTGTCTTAATCAAATTTAAAATTAGAAAATCCTTTAATAATAGTGCAAAGCATCAAAAGCAAGTAATTACAGAATATCTGCTATGTGCTACTCAGTATGCTGGGTTCTGGTCTACAGTGATGAAAAAATAGATGTGGTTCTTGCCCTGTGTGAGTTTATTGTCTAGTAGAGAAGAAAAACATTAAACAATTTTTCACATTACATTTGCTTATGATACTATAGTCAGAGTCATAGTTTGATGATCACGTTTATTTATCTACCTCTCAACTAGTTTTTTAGGTAACAGGAACATTAAGTAAAACAATTCCCAATGCCTGACTATTGCATAATAATTTTGAAGTCTAATATAAATGATTTTGAATAAGCAACATTATTGCTCTTTGCCACCTGGTACAGATTATAAAGACATGATTTTCCATGCCACTTTTCTATAATCAGCTTAATTGGCGTTGGTTGCCAAATTCAAAATTTGAAGCAAGTGTGTGTGATTAAGAAGGGAAGACCTAGGCTGGCCAAGTGATGTGTTGGTTAGGAGTTGGCTTGGGAGTGCCAGCTCTGAGCAGCAGGTCCCTGGTTCAGATCCCACATGAGGGCCAGTGACTCTGCGTCCTCTACAGCTAAGATGGTCAACAACAGCTCAACCTGGAGCTGGGCTGCTGTGAGTCGCCAATGACCGTGTAGGCTACAGTGGGGCAGGCCGGCAGCAGGCATGAGCTTTCGTGAATGGCCGTTCAATGGCCGGCGACCGATCTGCCTCACCCAGGAAGAACGCAATGATCACAATACCAACATGGGCCAGTGAAGTGACGTCCTCCACAACTAGACTGAAGAACAATAGGACAGCAACCTCTCTGTTCCCCTTCCCCGATTCCCTAGCACTGTTCCCCTCCTACAATTCCCCAATAAAATCTTTTTTAAAACAGGGAAAACGCTACTAATTCAAGGAAGAGCAGGAATGCCAGGAATCTATTTTGGACTGGATGAGGGCTTTATAAAATATTTTAGGTTTGGAAATGCCAAAAAATAAGTACCCTTTGACATCACACAGCCGCAAAACATTTGAGCCCAGGATATTATTGCAAAGAATCAGAAGGCTTTTGTCTATGTATATAAGGCATATGTGTTCACTTTTTTTTTTTTTTTAAGATTTTATTGGGGAATTGGGGGAGGGGAACAGACAAGTTGCTGTCCTTTTGTTCTTCAGTCTAGTTGTGGAGAACGTCACTTCACTGGCCCATGATGGTATTATCATTGCGCTGTTCCCGGGTGAGGCAGTCACTCGCCGGCCATTGGACCGCAGCTCATGAAAGTGCTCTCCAGCTGCCGGCCAGCCCCACTGCAGCCTACGCCATCACCGGCAACTCAGGGCAGCCCAGCTCCAGGTTGAGCTGTTGTTCACCATCTTGGCTGTGGAGGGCGCAGCATCACTGGTCTTCATGTGGGATCCAAACCCGGCCCTGTTGCTTCGAGCTGGTGTCCCAAGCCAACTCCTAACCAATGCACCACTCGGCTGGCCCTGTGCTCACTTGTTTATAGAGGTTATTTGGGGATGAGGAGCAGAAATGGAATTAGATGGAACCACAGGTGTGTGTGATCTTTCACTTCTTTGTTGCATACAAAATTTTAAAGTGATGGGATTACGTGTGAATTTTATTTGTGAATTTTTGTGTATTTCAATATTTTTTCAAATAAAATTTACAGGCAAAAATAGTGCTGTGTGTATTGATATGAAAGGATATCCAAGATGTGTTTTTTAAAGAAAAAGTTGCAGTGATGTATAGAAAAAGTTTTGAAAGACAATTACTAACGTATTATTTGTTGCATTTCAGTGAAGAATTAGTGTGGCATTCACTTTGTTTCTTGTGTTTTTATACAGTTTGTACTTATGTTACCCTTTTAAATTAATTTTCATTTGATTATCAGCTATTAGTAATTGCCTCTCTCCCTTGTTAGATTCTGTTTCCTGGCCCTCACGTATTTTTTTTGTTTTGATGGTGGGAGGATACCTTTTATTAGCTTCCCAAGGTCTCTCCTCACTCTTGATTATGTTACTCTGGCTGGGTATAGGAGTCTAGATTGAAAATCAGTTCTGCCCAGAAATTTGAAGGGTATGTTACTTTAAAAAAAAATCAAATATCTCCAACATATAAAGTAGTAAAGAGTATACTAAAATGAACACAACCTGAGAAATAAAATGATTGAAGCTACCTATGTGTCCTTTCACAGATGTTGTCTACCTCCACCACCACCTTGATTAGGGTATTTATCATTCCCCTACATCTCTTTACTTTTTAAAATGTATTTGTGCATTTTAATACAATGTGTAGTATTATTTTATGTTTTCCAGCATTACTTAAATGATGTATTAGTATGTATTCTTCTGAAGCTTTCAAAATTCAACATGTTTCTGTCAGCTGAGTGGCTCAGTTGGTTAAGAACTGGCTCAAGAGTGCGAGCTCTGAGCAACAGGGTTGCTGGTTTGATTCCCAGCCGAAACTGAGCTGCCGCTGAGCTGCCAAAAGGTGGCAAGATGGCTCAAAAAAAAAAAAAAAAAAAAAAATCAACATAATGTTTCTAAGGTTTATCTGTATTGGTATATATAGTTTGATGCATTTTTCACTGGTGTGTAGTATTTTATTATGTAAATATATCACAGTTCATTTATCCATTCTTTTATTGATGGGTTTAGAGGCATTTACATTAACTGGTGGGGTGGACATCTTTCCCCAATATCCTGATACATGGGTATAAGAATTTCTTTAGGATATATGCTTACAGTGGAATTGCTGGGTTTGTATATAGGCCTATCATCAACTACAATAAATACTGCCAAGTTATTCTCCAAAGTATTTGTAGCCGTTTATGCCAGTTATCAGTGTACGAAAGTTACCATTACCCTACATTCTTGCCAGTACTCGATGTAGTCAGTTTAATTTTAGCCATTCTGGTAGGTAGACTATAGGATCTCATTATGGTTTTAATTTGTTTTTTCTCTGATTACTTGTGAGGAATTGTTTATTTCTTTAGTGTATATTTATTGCTATTTCTATTTCCTCTCCTGTGAACTGCCTTTTTAAATTTTTTGCTTATTTTTCAATTGGGTTGTCTTTTTCTTAACAGTTTTTATGAAAGTATGTGTTTTAAGCATGAATCCTTTGTTGATCATATACTTTGGAATTATCTTCTCTCCAGTTTATCTTATGCACATACGTTTTACATTTTATTGCAGTAAAAATTGTAAATCTGATAATTGAAATGTAAAATTTATTCAAATTTGTTTTATGATTTTGTGCATTTTGTGGCACATTTGTCTTTTAAAAACAGCTTTTTTGAGGTATAGTTGACATACAATAAACTGCTCATATTTAAAATGTACAATTTGATAAGCTTAACATCTGTACGTCTATGAAATCATTATCGTAATCAAGAAAATGAATGTATTCATCTCCCCTAAAGTTTCTTCCTCCCACTTTGTATTTCCCCTTTTGTCACCTTCCTCCCCTACACATTTTTCCATCCTTACTTAACTTTTTTTTTGATCTGTGATTTTGTTTTTAATCATCTGAAGCCTTATGATCACATAGTTTACAATTTTGTGCTGATGGTCTTTTCTCCTCTAGTTTAATCCTTCTAGTGAGTTGTCAAAAGCCATTACCAATCATACGTATACAGTAATTCTACAGTTGTGTTTTTTTACAGTTGTGTTTTTGAATAGTCATTTGAAAAACAATCCTGAATTATAACTTAGTCTGACTTAATAAAGAATTCACAAGCAAAGTTTGTTACTATATCTTGTCATGCTGAATTTTAAAAGCACCTGACATTATAAATCATCTATAAGATTGTGAGAAGTGTTAAATATTCTTTTTATTATTATTATTGGGGAAGGGGAACAGTGTTGGGGAATTGGGGTGGGGTACCAGCCAAATTGTTCTTCAATCTTAGTTGTGGGTGGGCGTAGCCACCATCCCATGCGGGAGTTGAACCAGCAGCTTTGTTGTTAAGAGTACATGCTCTATCCACTGAGCCATCTGAGTGGCAGCTCAGCTCAAGGTGCTGAGTTCAGTCTTAGTTGCGGGTGGGCATAGCCCACCATTGAACAGGCAGTCTTGTTGTTAGCTCTCACCAGCTGAGCCATCCTGCTAGCTGTTGGCAGCTCAGCTCAGGTGCAGCGTCACTGGTCCATGTGGGAATCGAACTGGTGGCCCTGTTGCTCAGAGCTCGCACTCTTAAGCTAACTCTTCACCAACTGAGCCACTTGCCCGGCCCATAAATATTCTTTATTTGATATTATACATAAAGCATATTAAAATGGCTTTCATTAAGTAAAAGGCAACAGTGTATATATATTGGGACTTTTAATTGGCATAGTTAGGACCAAAAAGATAAAAGTGGACACTGCCACCTTACCTTCAGGCCTTGCCTTTTAAAAAACTACTGAACACAACTTGAAACACAAGCAAGTCTTGTTGTTCTGAGACAGTGAAGGGATTTCCTCAGTATTTAAACATGCTAATATAACCAGTTATATAACTCTAAATATAAGATCAGTCTCCTATAGATTTTGAGATGACATTTACTATCTCTGTGAAAATTTGAACATGATTAATCACATTTAATCATATCTTTAGAAGGGGAAACCAGGATAGCACTTGCTGACCTGGAATTACCATGAACATTAAAAAAGCTGATCATATTCATTTAACCACAAGCCAATCTTATTTAAATCAGGACTGCCCAAAAGAGATGTTCTATCAGCCATTCATGGCCTGAATTCTGGTGTATGAGATCAGTTTAAATATGATACACATTTAAAAAGTCATGAGACATTTTCAATACATAAGGCAGTGGCCAGCTATTACTCCTTAGTAGCCCTTTTGAGATACCCTATCAAGTCCACTCTTTCTGCAGTCTTTTTAATGCCAACGAAGGTCATTTTTGTTCCAGAATGTACTTCTTGGGATTCTCCAAATACTCCATCAGTGTCTCCTCTTCCCAGGTGCTGCCTTTGTTCTTGTGATCCATGTAAGAAAATCCGTGGGCCTGACCTGTCTTTTGCCCAAACAGACCATGGAGATTTAGCCCAGTATTGTGTTTGCCTCCCTTTCCCACAGTATGGCGCTGGGCACACTTCTGAACAAAAATCTTGCCCTTCTCAACATCACCCATTTTTAAATCACTCTTTTGTCACGCAATACAGAGATTCCCTCATTTAACTATTGATTGCTTTCTGTCTCTATAGGTTAGATTGCATTTTTTAGAATTTTATATAAATAAAATTACATAGTTTGTTTTTTGTTTGGCTTCTTTATGCCATATAATTGTTTTGAAATGTGTTCATGTTGTATATGTTAGTAATTCTTTTTATTGTGTATTCATTGTATGGATATATCATGATTTGTTTATTCACTCACCTCTTGATAGACATTTGGCTTGTTTCCAGGTAAAGCTGCTGTGGACCTTGGTGTATAAGCCTTTGTGTGGACAAATGCTTTCTCTCTCTCTCCAGTAAATACCTAGGTGGGATGGCTGGGTCACATGACAGGTTTTTCAGAGTTAGTTGTATCATTTTCCATCCTCACCAGCCCATGTATAAGAGTTCTAGTTTTCCACCTCCTGGTCAATACTTGGTGTGGCCAGTCTTTTTAATTTTAGCCATTCTAATATTAGTGATAGCTCATTATGGTTCTGATTTACATTTCCCTAAAAATGACTTACTATGTTGCCTATATTTTTATGTGCTTATTTGTCATTCTTATATTTTGGATGAAGTAGCTTTTCAAATCTTTTGCTTATTAAAAAGGATCTGATTGTTTCCTTATTAACTTTTGAGAGGGGTGTGTGTGTGTACAAATCCTTTATCAAATATATTCCTCTTTTTAAAAAAAAAATGTTGAGGCTTAGATGGCAAAGGGTGGAGATATGGGGTTGGTGATTTGTATCACTTCTAAGTTATACACATTCTGCCTCTGGCTCACTTGTGTCTCTCTCTGGAGGGAACACCCTTGGCCATGACACAGATTCCATTGTGGTGATGTGGGCATTTGGAAAGGCTTATAGGGATCATATCCTAACAAGGATGAACTGAGGTAGAACAACATCGTGGCTGTCACATGTTATGGACAGAACTGTAGGTGAACTCATGTGAGATACTATCAAGGACTTCCAGGAAAAACTGGGTGAGACTTTTAACAGGCAAGAAAAGTCCTACATTACTAGATGGGCACACAAGCCGCCAAGCCATAGTTAATGTCTATTAAGTTGATCCCTTCTATAACCACAGACCCGATGGGGTCAGAGAAAATAGAATAAAATATATCCTTTGCGAAGGTTACCCTCCTAGTCTGTGGCTTGTCTTTTATTCTCTTAACAGTGTCTTTCAAAGAACACAGTTCTTACTTTTGCTAAAGTTCAATTTATTGGCTTTTTTAATGGATTTTGTTTTTCATGTTATATCTAAGAAATCTGCCTAACCCAGTACCACAAAGAGTTTCTCCTTTGTTTTCCTCTAGAAATTTTATTGTTTTAGGTTTTACATTGAAATCTATGATCCATTTGGAGTTAATTTTTGTATATTGTATAAAGGATAGGTGGAAGAGGGTTTTTTTAATGTGAATATCTAAATGTTTCAGCATCATTTGTTGAAAAGACTGCTTTCTCACTGCATTAAGAAATTGCCTTTGCACCTTGTTGAAAATCAATTAGCCATAAGTATGTGGGTCTATTTCTGGGCCTTATTCTGTTCCACTGATCTATTTGTCTACCCTGATGCCATTACCACACTCTTGTTTTGCTTTTTTATTTATTTTATTTTTTTTAATTTATTTTTTTAGCTGAGCCATCCTACCACCTGTTGGCAGCTCAGCGGCAGCTCAGCTCCGGCCAGGCATCGAAATGCCGTTGCTCAGAGCTCACACTCTTGAATGAGCTCTTAACCAACTGAGCCACACGGCCGGCGTTTATTTTGCTTTTTTAAGTAGAAAAAATAATATTATGAAAGCTATATTGCGTATAAAGACAAGAAGTAGAATGGTGGTTGCCAGGGGCTGGAGGGAGTGAGTTAATGTTTAATGGGTTCAGTTTCAGCTTTGCAAGATGAGAAGAGTTCTGTGAATGGATGCTGGTGATGGTAGCACAACAGTGTACAGCTGACCCTTGAACAACATGGTTTGAATGGCACTGGTCCACTTACATGTGTACTTTTGGGTTTTGCATCTGAGGATTCAACCAACCTCAGATCAAACACAGTGTTTTCTTTTTGTTGTTGTTTATTGATTGATTTATTTTTCAATTACATTTGACATACAATATTATATTAGTTTCAGGTGTACAACATAGTGATTGGACATTTATATAACTTATGAAGTGATCACCCTGTAAGTCTAGTACCCATCTGACACACCATACATAGTTATTACAATATTATTTACTGTATTCCCTATGCTGTACTTTACATCCCTGTTTTTATAACTGGTAACTTGTACAGTTTAATCCTTTTCCCATTTTCACCCATCCCTCCAACCTCCTTCTCATCTTTCAACCATCAAAATATTCTCTGTTTTTTTTATCTGCAGTTGGGAATCCATGGATGTGGAGGGCTGACTGTATACACTGTTTTATGCCATTGTATTTAAGCTAAGGTTAATGTATTATTGAAGAAAGAAAAATATTATTTTATAGATTTACTGTAGCCTAAGTGTACAGTGTTTATAAAGTCTACAGTAGTGTTCAGTAATGTCCTTGACCTTCACACATTCACCACTCACTCACTGACCCACCCAGAGCAATTTGCAGTCTGGAAGCTCCATTCATGATAAGTGCCCTATACAGATGTACCATTTTTTATCTTTTTTAAAAAGATTTTCTTGGGGAGTTGGGGGAGGGGAACAGCGCTGGGGAATTGGGGAAGGGGAACAGACAAGTTGCTGTTCTTTTGTTCTTCAGTCTAGTTGTGGAGGACGTTGCTTCAACTGGCCCATGTTGGTATTATCATTGCGCTCTTCCCGGGTGAGGCAGTCACTCACTGGCTATTGGACGGCAGCTCACGAAAGCTCATGCCCGCTGCTGGCCAGCCCCACTGCAGCCTACGCTGTTGCTGGCGACTCACAGCAGCCCAGCTCCAGGTTGAGCTGTTGTTCACCATCTTAGCTCTAGAGGGTGCAGAGTCACTGGCCCTCATGTGGGATCTGAACCGGGGCCTTGCTGCTCAGAGCTGGCGTCTCAAGCCAACTCCTAACCAATGCACCACTTGGCTGGCCCCATTTTTTATCCTTTATACCATATTTTACTGTACCTTTCCTATCTTTAGATATGTTTAGATACACAAATACATTCCATTGTGTTACTATTGCCTACAGATTCAGTGCAGTAAACATTGTAAAGGTTTGTAGCCTAGGAGCAATAGGCTGTACCGTATAGCCTACGTGTGTAGTAGGTTATACCATCTAGTATACTCTGTGATGTCCACCTGATGACAAAATCGCATAAGGATGCATTTCTCAGAACGTATCCCCATTGTTAAGTGGCACATGACTGTATTACATTGATTTTTATATGCTGAACCATCCTTGCATTCCAGGAATACATCCCACTTGGTCATGCTTTGTAATCTGTTTTAATAAACGGGGGGATCAGTTTGCTAGTATTTGGTTGATTTTTGTATCAGTGTTCATAAGGGATATTGGTCTGTAGTTTACTTGTAGTCTTTGTCTGGCTTTGGTATCAGGGTGGTGCTGGCCTCATAGAATGAATTGGAAATAGTCCCTCATCTTTGAATTTTTTTTTTAATATTAAAGTTAACTGTTGATGCTGTTCTCATCCAAACTCTCTTCCTTACTGTTATAACTCAGATGAAGCTACCATACAGATGCTGTAGTAATTAAAATGTAAAATTATAAAGGAAACATACAAAAAATTTTATTTCACTGCAACAGTAAGGACAGGATTGTAAATTGAATAAAGAAAACATTGTATACTCTGGTTTCTCTTCAGATCGCATAAATCTTTCGCCTTTTACTAAAGATTTCCGTGGAGAGGAACAATTCTGAGTTTTGAAAAAGAAAACATTGTATTTCCCCTATGCAGCTAACCCTCAAAAATTGTACTTAGATTGTAATACATAATAATTGCTACGACTCCTCAATCTATCTTACACGAATAATAGAAATGTAAATTGGAACAAATTTTCTGGAACAGAATTTGGCACTATGTAAAGCCTTAAAAATTAAGCATTCTTTGATCCAGCAATTTCATTTATAGGGCATTATCCTAAGAAAATTGTCATGGATACATGGAAAAAGCTGGGTAGAGGGGTGCTCTCAACATTATGTATAATAATGCAAAGTTAGAGACCACAGTGTCCAGAAATAGAGAATTGGGTAATAAATTGTGGCACGTATACAGGGCTGTGCAGTTATAGAAATACGTTGAAGAAAATTTTCAAAACAATGTATAGTATGATTCCACTAAAATGCTTTTTTCAGGCATAAAAACCCCTCAAACTTAATATTGCCTGTTAACTGGTCTGTTTCTGGGTGATGGTAGAATGGTAGTATGGTGGTAGTATTAGACTTTTTACTTCTTCATCTGTATTTTTTGAACAACAAATGATACAACTTTTTTTTTTTAAGATTTTTATTGGGGAATTGGGGGATGGGAACAGTGTTGGGGAATTGGGGAAGGGGAACAGACAAGTTGCTGTCGTTTTTGTTCTTCAGTCTAGTTGTGGAGGACCTTGCTTCACTGGCCCAAGTTGGCACCA